>NC_134550.1:6231787-6538033 GCF_025594145.1 Primulina tabacum | reverse complement strand
AATATTTTACAAGTCGATGTAATTTTTATTTTATTTTTTTGGGAAGAAAGTTAATGTAATAATGGCAAACAAACATAGGACTTTGGAAATTTACAAAATCTTATTAACCTTTTCATATTATAATAATTATTTTAAGAAATTCTAAAGTTATTTATTTGATTGCAATTCTCAATTTTAGATTTAATTTATTACATGCATTTAATATCTATTATGTATACTTTTTATAATATGTTATCTATCATGAATTATTATAATTAATTTTATAAAAATGTAAATAAAGATCAAAGTTTTCAAATGTGAAACGACATCTAATTACATATAAATCAAATTGGCAGTAGGGACATACATATAAAATTCATTAAAAAAAATTTATTGGACCGAGATTAATGTATCCAAAAGAATGTATTAAATGGGCATGTCAAACATGCTTTTATATTAGAGTAGGTCTCTTGTAAGACGGTCTCACGAATATTTATCTGTGAGACGGGTCAATCCTACCGATATTCACAATAAAAAGTAATATTTTAGCATAAAAAATAATAATTTTTTATGGATGACCCAAATAAGAGATATGTCTCACAAAATACGACCCATGAGATCGTCTCACACAAGTTTTTGCCTTTATTATATTATATGTTTCATGTTATGTAAATCTATGAAAATTCAAGTGGATAATGAAATTTTTATATGTGAGGCCCATTTACTCTTATGACAATTAATGATCAAACAATAATGGTTTGATTTAAAACCTGCAGCGGAAAAAATGTTTAAAATACTTTAAAACGGACCTCATGGCCTAGAAAAATTTCGGCACGACCTCCCCGTAAATAGGACATCCCGAAACTCAAACAACATTTTTATATCAAAATATACTCCAACTAGAGTCATTAAATCAAAAATCGAAGTTAAACAACCTATAGCCGTACTGGCCAGGACTAAGCAGAAATTAAAATTTACCAATTACTCACCAGATCAAAAGAATCTCAGAGTCGACTAAAACACACCACAAAACAACCAATTACTACTACAGATATACGGGACATCTCCCCGGCAAATAAACTACAATACAAGACTGAAACCAACTCAAAACATACATATAGACTAACTGGGAGACTCCACTGAACAGAACCAAGCAATCCAACCTCAATCCCGAGCCCCACTGGCGGAACCTCGGCCTGATGCTGCAAAACGACTCGGGAGATCTACCATGGTGCCCAATAGCAACCACAGCAGCCCCCCAGTAAACAACTGAGGTTAGGATTCTGGTATGAAACAGACCAACAATAACAACAATAACATAAATCATGCATAATCATATAATTAAATGTAATATGCAATGCATGAAAGGCTCAACGAATAATCGGGATAACAGGAGCCAACAAACGGTACGATAACAACTGGAATAATGCTCGAGCAACAACACAGGGGAGCTACATCGTCATGCAACTATACCGCCCTGCCAAGTATGCGAGGTATGCCAAGCTGTGCTGAATAACACCCCTGACTCGGCCTCCATACAGCTGATATGCTATAACGGGATGGCAAAACAGAACGAACTAGATGACACAATCCCAGCGCTCACCTAAAAAGGCTGCACTAACCACGGGATTGTTCAATCACATCTACAGTCTCATGTGTATAGGCCTATCAGCCACACAATGATCCCGAGATATACAACAGTGCCAGATTACAACGAATATCAACAATAGGCTAACAAAAACGATAGGCTCAACATGAATGTCATAACAGTATGTCCGATGCTAAATGCCAATAATATGTCATAATAATAAACATAGATCATAACGAAGGCATTTAACAATTTATAACAGTCAACAATTTATAAACACGATCAATGTAACACAGAATGACAATTAAATATAATTTATGTTTTACCGTCGTATGTTACCGAGCTGTAACATACCTATATCACGAAAACGATCTTCAAGAATGATCAACTAAACTCCCTCAGCCTAGAATAACAAAATAAGCCGAATAATTCCACAACTCATCATTATTTACATTCCAACTATTATCAACTCGATAAACCTTAGATTAATTCCAACGATAACAATCATACTATAATATCTCTCAATATAATACAAAACGATTCGACATAATTAATAGGCTCGCCGAATTATACCTCGACGACTTCCAATGACTGAACCTACAACAATTATCCGATAATTACATCAATATAACGCTATTCGAACGACAAAAACAATTTAAAATGAAAAGGGTAAAAATCCAAATTTCGGCAGCCTACTATTACACTTAGAAGCTGAAATTTCAAACTAGGAACTCACAAGGTCAAAGCTTACTCTAGTCGCTAGCGGTCTCGAGGCGAAAACCCATCGGAAACTCGTCGGATTTATTGTTCACGAGCTGAATAAATTCAGCAAACGAGCTGGAGTTACAGGGAAATCACAAGGCTTAAAAACCCACTCCAACACACAACAAAACTCCAAGGAACTAAGCTTAAATCTCACCTAAATCGTGCCAACAGCAGCAGCCACGAACAGGCCTCGATTTGGGCTGAAACGAGCATCAAAAGTAGCGATTCAGGGTTCAAAACGAAGCTACTGATTTAAGAAAGAAAACCCCTCAAACCGTTCGTGATTTCGACGCCGGACGGTAAAGTTATGACCTCTCCAAAATGAAGGTGCTGAAAGTGACGAAAATTTTGAAGAAAAAGAAAAGGAAAGCTACGGGAATGGTTTGGGAAAATGGCATTCTTCCTTCTCTCTCCAATAAAATAATTTATGTGTGTATGTATATGTATATAATGTAGTATTCATGCCTCTTTATCTCGATTTGCATTAATCTTGCTCTCGTGTGTTATTTAAACTCTATATGTGTTTTATATCGTTAAATTTTCCGATATTCTAAAATACATATTTTTAACACTCCTACAAAATTAATTTGGCATAAATAATTATTTTAATTTACAACTCAATAATTATTCTAATTATGCCAAAATTACCGGATAATTAATTTCAGGACCTTACATTATATGTTATGTATAATGAAAATATGTTATCCTTAAATGTATTAATTCCTTCTACTCGAGTGCGACCGATTATCGAGAACTTAACCTTCCAAGACACAAAACTATATCAAGAAAATTCGAAATTTGCATTCCTTCGAGATATATTAATCGACCATTTGATATCAATTGGCGATCATATTGCAGGTAGTGTAATCAAATATTTATCATATTTAATTAATCTCACTAATGAATGTAATCTATGTATATGAATTAATGAAATGAGCTGATTAATGCATGTCTATACAACCACTATGTTATAAATGTAATCATTGAAATTAAAATATGATAATAGGTGATAGAATATAATTGTCACGTAAAATAATATAGAACTACGGATCAAAAGTAATACTTTTGGTATAAAAAACAATAAAATAATATAGAGCGACAGATCAAAAGTAATACTTTTGGTATAAAAAACAATATTTTTTTCGTGGATGACCCAAAGAGAAGATTTGTCTCACAAAATTGACTCATGAGACCGTCTCACGAGAGTTTTTCTAAATAATATATTACTTAGACATCCGTAACATTTACCCTAAAAAAACCATTATAGTTGGCTAGATTCTAGTCATTTAGCAGCACCATCTATGATATTTGGATAGGTAGGAATAAAAGATGCTTGAAGACTCGCTTGCAAATTTAGATAAAAATTTCTTGAATTTCTCTCTTTTAACAATATATCTCTCATAATTTAGACGTGGTAAATATAATTGTATGAGCATTGGCCATTGATTATTTTATTTGCACATGTATAATGTACTTATACTCACAATATTTTGAGTAATACAATTTTTTACTTTGGGTTATACTTCAGAAATTTTTTATACCTTTGTAATGTTATAAATATAAATTTCTTTGAAAAATTTATTTAATTATTTATCATATTTGTTGTGCCTGGAAATAATACAATGAGGTTTTGTACATTCAAATTTTTATTTTATGGTTTTAAACATTTTAAGCTCACTCTAGGGTTTAAGGACTTGGAATTTTTACGAGAAATTAAGATATGTTTGGATTTATGAATTAGAAACTGCAGATACGAAATCTATGATTAATATTATATTGATGAGTTTACAAATATTTAGTATCAAATCCATTTCCTATATATCAATTTTATCATGTTCATTAATAATTATGAATTTTTCACTCGAATTCGAATGTCATTTGAAATCGTTTATGGAATCAAATATTTCTACCTAAATCAAATTCATCCATCCAAACAAATTATCTAATTAGTTCAACCAACATATATAGAGAATGTTTCCACTTGTATATTCACGTACACTGGTGTACGATTAGTACAAAACTATAATGTAAAGAGTATACTACCATTAATAAATACGAAAATAAATTCAAAAAAAAAACTTTTATTATTGATTATTGTTCCAAAATGCAAAATCACTTATTGATTTCCCAATCATATTTCTTTACCACCTCGAAAGAGTGATCGCTATCAGTGTAAATCCCATCAGGTGTGGCATACCAAGGGTATGTATCGGAGCGGAAGAACTTGAAACTCGACTTAAAAACTACAAATGCCTTATGTTTATTTCCCCACCAGAGATGACAGAAGAACAAAGTAGTCGACATAAAATTTTCACAAAAACTCCAGCTAAAAACTTGACTAGCGGCAAGTCTATGGTATCCAAGATCATCGTCCCCAGAAGCGCAATGTACCAGTAAGAGCGGAGAATCTGGAGGAAGGTGACTGATCACATAAATAATAAATTTTTGGGTCCAGAAGCAACTATGTTTTTCCAAGGCATTTCCATTAGAAATGTTTGGAATTAGAAAGAGAAGGAATATTTTGATCAAAGTATAATATTGCATCACCTGTAAAGATGTTATATTGTAAAGAACGATTTTGAATTTTGATGCTAATTTCAACGTTGAGGTTCCTTTTATAGGCTTGATGCATATACTTGCTGGTAATTTGAAATTCAAAAGAAGATTTCGATTTGTAAAATTATTATGATTTATTGTAATAATTGAAGATTTTTTTAAAAAATAATATAATATGACCTTTAAAATTGCAAAAATGTTGGAAAATTCATTTAATGAGCCAACACGATTTTGAGGCATGGATTAGGCCGGCCAACTCTTTAAAAATAAAATAAAAATAACTAAATTTAACCTACATTCTAAAAAATCTCTTCATATACTTGAATAAAAATGTCTCAAATATGTGATGAAATTGACTATTGACGTGACTAAAAATATTCATACATTAAAAATATTATAAGAAAAATACTAAATTCAAATAACTTGAAAAATTATAAATTCTTACAAGATAAAAAACATGACATGATTAAATTAAAAAATTCTTGAATTTTAAAAATATGGTCGTCGGTAATTTTTCTCTCTTTTGAATTTTTTTTAATAATTTTATTCATTTTTAAATTTTTTTCAAAATATTTAAAATACTTAAAACAGACGGATTAACCAGTTTTACACTCGCATAAACTTGGGTATCGCAAAATGTACTCTAACAGCTTCACCGGATTATAATATTATAGGAGAAAACTTACAAAGATGTGCAAAATATGTACATATTCTATGATTGGAGATATATATAGCACTTGACAATATCTTAATTAAAATCATAGTTGTTATGAATCACATTATGCAAAATTAAAGTTGCAATATTAGGTCGTATATATTTGTTTTTTTAACTCACATATATATTGTCAAATTTCGATCTTATTATATTATCTTTCTTGTTTTTATTTTGAATATTCGTCTTTTTGATGTAGCACCGATAAAATGTTAACGTGTATAGTGTCACTCAGTACCCTCGATAAAAATAATAAAATTACCAAAAACAAAACTACATGACTAAAACTGAAATTTGATAACATATGAGACCAAAATCACAAAGAAACGGACATATAATCAAAATTGCAATTTTCTCTTAAATTTTTTATTTTATGAATTTCTAAAATTTTAACATTTTTTCCATTAAGTATGATAATTTATAAAACTGAACTTCTAGATTTTTTTTTTTACGTATTTGATGTAATTTTTGAAAATATAAATACTAAATAAATTGCAAATGCATGATACATGCATAAATTTATGTACTATAGAGTATTTATCATTTTATCAAAAAATATAGTCATTAATAACAGTAAAAATTAAATCTTTAAAATCGTAAAACATCTTGAAGATATACTTTTTATCAGTTCAAATAACAATATTCTAAATATATGTACCGTGGGTCACATGTAATTCATCGATTCAAAGGCATACATGCGAATAATGATATAAACATCGAGTTACACTTTCTGTTCTTGTCTTTTTATCTCCTGCAGTCCAAAAAAAATTTTTATTTGCGAAAAAATTATTTATTTTTCCATCAACAATTATATTTTTAATCATTTGTTAGAATTTGAAATCCTTCGCGAGGGGCATTTTTTTTATTGGGTGCAATATTTATCCTTGCTTGGTAGAGCGATCGAACCGTGGTTCTTGAGTTTAAAAGATTTGAGTTGCACAATTACTACTAGCTATAGCTTTTGGTAAAGCGGTAAGCACTCAGTCCTATATTTCTCATAAATAATTTATATATTGTATTTTTAGAAGTTAAATAAAAAATATAATGCAATATTATTTGATCAAATTTTTAATTAATATATGGAGTCCAAAGACATTAGCTACTCAAGATATATACCACTACAAGTACGTATAATAATGATGACAATTTTTATACGTGAAGTGTAATTATATTATTTTTCTAATTTAATTAAACACTTCATTTTATGTATTTTTCTCTAAATGGACGATATAGAGTTATGGCTAAAAATTTGTACGATAATTTAATAAGAATTGATAAAACTGATGACATCTGTGCGGGAAGTTAGAAAAAATACAGGTATTCTTTAGTAATTTGAAATCTAACTTAAAGAAGAGGCGAATGAAAAGTCTTTGGTTTACCCATTTTTAAGGATTAAATTTTGAAATTTTAAATTATAAAAGTTATTTTATTAAGTATAAACGAGAGATTTTACAATTTTCAAATTGGAAATTAATTTTTTTTTATTTTATTTGTTAGCTATTTTTTATTTTAAAACACCTTTATTTCTAATTAATGATATGATGAAAAGTAAAATGGAGATTTTACTAGTTAATTTATATAAAATATAATTAATTGAAAATTTTCATTAAATTTTTTCATTTAATTAGTTAAATTTATTTTCAATTAAAAGCATATTTATAAAGTAAATGGTGATTTTACTAGTTATTGAAATTTTATTGCAGTTTTATTTAATTTTTTAATCTTATTTTCAATTAATGACGAGATTAGTTGAAACGATTGAATAATATGTGATGAATTTTGTGTAATTACATGTTGATGTAATTAGCTAGTTTGTTTATTGAATTACATGTGATGTGATTGCGTGGTGAATGATCATATCTTGACTAATGTGCTCAGGTGAATATTCAAGTTTTTATTTATTTTTATTAAATTGTGATTTATCACTTAGCAAAAAGGCTATTATAATCTGTAATTATACATGTTTGTTTGTATTTTTTATTTACAAGTTCGAAATTGGATGAATAAAACATAGATGCATAAATTCGGTAAACAAACAAATGAGTAATTAATGAGATTTTAACATAAAAATAATTTTTTTTAATATGATTCAAAATTTTAAATATCAAACAACCTTCTTCTATTTTCTATTTATTTTTCAGTATTACAATGACCAAGAATAATCCAATACTATCGATTCATAATTACGAACAAATTAATTGACCTAACTACAATGATTGACTTAGAAATTTATAAACTATTTTGAATCCCAAGAAACTGATATATGTTCTTATGAAAATGCACCCTCAAAGGTTTCCCATGGCTCGAACCCTATGACGATTGAGACCATCCATGAATTGAAAAGATGAAGATCTCAAAGCATGATGCTGAACGATGACATCAATGATGCATGAGCTCTAGAAATAGCATGATCTTATGAAACATGAAGCTGAAAGCCATGCCAATGTAGAAGAGTTTTATTGTTAAGAAATTCGTTATGTACGCTAAAATTTTGTTAGAGATCTATTTTGTACCCATATAAGGGGATGTTCTTCAGTCGAAGGTCATAGATCGAAGATGACATATCTCCATGAGAAACTGGCTAGCCTTGATATGATCTTACAGAACGAGTTATCCTTGGATATGGTACTTCAATCTTTGTTTGACTCATTCAAACAATTTGTGATGAACTTCAGTACATACGAGATGGAGTGTACACTTTCAAAACCCCTGAAAGAAGACAAGTTTATTGTTATTGTTATTGTTATTGTTTTTTTCTTCTGAGACCAAGAAGAGTTGTGGGTCTAAAACGAGGAAGATAATGGGAAGCGTTCCCAACCAGCAACTCCAAAAAGAATGATGCCAATGGATTGATTGTGTTGATCGATAGGAAAAACTAAAACAAAAACAAAAACAAAAACAAAAATGCCTCCATTGTGCAAAATCTGGGCATTGGAGGAGGAACTGCAAAGAATATCAAGATCGGAAACATTATGGATCAGATTAATGTTTGTTATATCTAATATTTCCATTAGTTCAGCTTCTTGGGTATTGGACACTGATTGTGTATCACATTTGTACAGTAATATGCCGGCGATGTCAACAAACAGCAAGCTACTAAATGATGAGATCTTTTTAGGCCTCGAAATTGTGCAATAGTTGCATCCACAACTATTGAAAAAGTTAATTTATCTTTAAATTCCGCTTTGGAATGATATTATTTCTATTCATGTTTTGGATATATAAGGTTATTCTTTTAATATTTCAAATGTGATTAATTTGTCATATTGTAAAGAATGAATGTATTATTGGTTCTAAATAAACTTTATATTAAGAAATTTCAATCATATCTTTATCTATATTTTTGAAATTTTAGATTAAAAGACATCACCCCTAATATAAAAATAAGCATTCAACTTATGCAAAGGCACTGTTACGTATAATTTAGAAAAGAAAATACTCCAAAAATAGCTAAGCACTTTGGGTGCCCTGGTAGTATCATTCGATTGTTAAACACAATAAAATTTATATAAACTAATAATTTAATGACCATGAAAACTTATTAATTTAGAGAGGTATTAATTAAATTGATAAATTAATAATTTATTTTTTTGTTTTAAAGAGTACTTTTTTAAATTTAGCAAACATAAATTTAATTGCATAAAAAGTCATTGTGTTTTACTAATGTTTGTATGATATTCATTGTATTAATATAAAAAAATTCATTATATATATATATATATATATAGAAGAATCACAGACTTCACCTAGATTAATATATTTAAAACAAAGTAGTTTTAAAAAAGTTTTTGCAAAAGCTCCAAGCAAAATCTTGTGTAGTGGCAAGTGTATGATAGCCGGGATCATTGTTCTTAGAAGCGCAATGCACTAGTAAAAGTGGAGAATCAGGAGGCAGGTCATTGATTACATAAATATGAAATCTACGGGACAAAAAAAATCGGTGTTTTTCTAATTCAAATCCTTGTAATACATTTTATATCAGAAAGAGAATAAGGAGTATCACTATTTTGGTCATGGTAAAATTCATTACTTGTAAAAGATCTTTTTTTTACACTAATGAAACATACTCTATCATAGAGACGCTATCACGGATCTTTATTCGTGAGACGATGTCAACTCTGCACCTATTGAAAATGAAAATTAATACTTTTGACATAAATAATATTTTTTAAATGAGTCATCCAAATAGAAGATCTGTTTCACAAATTGACTCATAAGACTATCTCACAAGAGTTTTTGTGAATAATATATCACTTAGACACCCGTAACATTTACCCTAAAAATTACAAAAACAAGACCATTATAGTTGGCTAGAATCTATTCATTTAGCAGCACCATCTATGATATTTGGATAGATAGGAATACAAAGATGTTTGAAGACTCGCTTGCAAATTTAGATAAAAATTTCTTGTATTTATATCTTTAAACAATATATCCCTCATAATTTAGACGTGGTAAATATAATTGTATGAGCATTGGCCATTGATTATTTTATTTGCACATGTATACTATACTTATACTTAAAATATTTTGACTAATACAATTTTGACTTTGGGTTATACTTCAGAAATTTTTTATACCTTTGTAATGTTATAAATATAAACTGCTTTCCAAAGTTTATTTAATTATTTATCATATTTGTTTTGCCTGGAAATAATACAATGAGGTTTTGTACTCTCAAATTTTTTTTGGTTTTAAACATTTTAAGCTAACTCTAGGGTTTAAGGACTTGGAATTTTCACGAGAAATTAAGATATGTTTGGATTTATGAATTAGAAACTGCAGATACGAAATCTATGATTAATATTATTTGGATGAGTTTACAAATAGTTAGTATCAAATCCGTTTCCTATATATCAATTTTATCATGTTCATTAATATAATTATAATGAATTTCCATTCCAATTTGAATATCATTTGAAATCATTTCTGGAATCGAATATTTCTGCCTAAAACAAATTCATCCATCCAAACAAGTTATCTAATTAGTTCAACAACATATATAGAGAGTGTTTCCACTTGTAAATTCACGTACACTGGTGTACGATTAGGACAAAATATAATGTTAAGAGTATATTACCATTTATAAATACGAAAATAAATTTTAAAAAAACTTTTATTATTGGTTACCATTCCAAAACACAAAATCACTTATTGATTTTCCAATAATATTTCTTTACAATCTGGAAAGAGTGATCATTGTAAATGGAGTAAATCCCATCACTTCTGGCATACCAAGGGTATGTATTGGAGATGAAGAGATGGAAATTCCCTTTAAAAACATTAAATGCCTTATGTTTATCTCCCCACCAAAGATGACAGGAGAACAAAGTAGTTGCGAAATTTTTTTTCACAGAAACTAAAATTAAAATATTGTTTAGTGGCAAGTGTAGAGATCATCGTCCCCAAAAGCGCAATGCACTAGTAAGAGTGGAGAATCTGGAGGAAGGTCGTTGATCACATAAACATGCAATTTGGGAGCCAAGAAGCAACGATGTTTTTTCAAGGCATTTCATTTCGAAATGTTTGGAATCAGAAAGAGAAGGAATATTTTGAACAAAGTATAATCTTGCATCACTTGTAAAGATTGATAGACTTAATTTAATTATGGTGATGATAGTCAAAACCAGTAGATCATATTAGTTAAACCAGAAAACAATATAAAAAGCAGAAGTTCCCTTATCGTCTTAACAAAGCAGTACTCTTCGAGTACTTATCAGCTTAGAGAAACAGAAGCAGAACTTGTCTTTTGCTAAATCAGATTTTATCGGTCTTATGTTAAATGTTACCGTTACTTTACCAAGTATGAGTATTAAATGCTTCATTAAAGCTGAACAAAGTCATTTAATACGCATTACCTATTTTGATATGAAACAAGACTGATTGTTTTGAAGCCTTTTTGCAGGAACCTTTTTCAAAGCTGTTTCTATCAGAAGTCAAAGAAGTCGTTTTGATTATAGAAGTTGGATTCAAGTTATCTATATATATGAATCAAACCCATTTAAAGAACAACACTGATTATTTTATCAAGGAACATATTATCTATCCAACGTTACATTGAGCAACCGCAAACCAATCGTTATCTTCTAAGCTCAACTTACAGAAAAGCAGTACAAGCTTCATATTATACGTATGATCTTTGGAGATCATTTTGTACTGCTGTTTCTTCATCTCTTCAAGCAAAACACTTTACTATATTTTGAAGAAGAGTTTGTAATCTGGAAAAGAGTCTTTTCCAGAACCTTGTCATATTGAATTATATTGTGTTGAGATACTAAGAGTTTCAGTAGGATAATGATAAGTCCTGCTGAAGTGGGTGTGTACTGTAAAATCCAAAGTCTTTTGGTGATACCTTCTGGAAACAGAAAAAGGGGAGATGTAGAAGATTTTATCTTCGAACTTTCAGAAACAACTATTGTTCTACTGCCTACTGTTCTTACTGTTTTCACCTTACTTCATCAGATCGTTTCCGCACTTATTATTGTGATCTGCTGAACTTACTTTTGAACAAGAATAGTTACAGTCTCTAACAGGATTCTAGCACCTTTTGCAAAAACGACCGTCAAAAGAAAGAGTTTATTCACCCCCTCTAAACTCTACATCGATCCCCAACAAGTGATATCAGAGCAGATTTCTCTTGTTCTGAAAAATTACAACAGATATGGCACATTTCAGCAAGGTTCCTATGTTCTCAAAAGAAGATTTTGATGACTGGAAGATCCGGATGCAAGCTCATCTTGCGACTCAAGATGATGACATGTGGTATGTCATCACAGATGGTCCATTAAAAATTTTAAAGCCCGACTCTGCTATTGCTGTTACTGAGGGAGCACCTCAGATGGTTGAGAAGCACAGAAGTGAATGGACTGGAAAGATAAAAAGAAAGTCAATCTTGATAATGTTGCGAAGGACATCATCTATAAAACTCTTAATAAGAACACCTTTAACAAGATCAAGATGTGCTCTACTGCGAAAGAAATTTGGAAAAAGCTCATTCAAATCTGTGAAGGAAATGAGCAGACAAAGGAGAATAAACTGTCTGTAGCAATGCAGAAATTTGAGAATCTCAAAATGAAATTTGGAGAAACTCTGTTTGAGTTTGATGAACGTTTCAGTAGCCTGGTTAATGAGCTAGCAGCTCTTGGCAAAGAGCACGGCAACAAAGAGATAGCACTCAAAGTTATGAGAGCTTTACCCAGGGAATGAGACGTTAAAACAATGGCTATGAGAGTCTCTAAAGATCTAAACAAGTTGGAGCTACATGACTTGTTTGCTGACCTAAAATCCTATGAGTTCGAACCTGGAAGTAAGAAGCGGAGAAGAGCCCTCATCAAATCTACCTACCAAGGCTCTTGCCGCTACTACTACTGCTACTACTCTTGCTGCTGCTGCTGCTGTAGTTGTTCCACAAGCATTACCTGATACCATCATTGAGAGCACTTCTGAAAAGACCGATGAAAAGATCAGCAATGATGCTATGTCTTTATTTGTGAAGAAATTCTCCAGATTTATGAAGAAGAATCACCGAGCTTACCAAAACCCTAATCGGAACTTCAAGAAGGATTCACCACCTGGTGACATGGCGTGTTTTAACTGTGGAAAGATCGGCCACTTTATTGCTGATTGTCCAAAGTCCAAGAAGGATGACCAGAAGAAAAAGGAATACAAGAGGAATGACAAGAAATTCAGAAGAGATCGTAAAGCAATAATTGCTGAGGAAAACAAATCTAAATGGGCGGATTCTAGTTCTGAGTCTTCTGATTCAGAAAGTCATTCTAGCAAAAGTGATGCAGAAGAGATCAAATGTCTCATGGCAGATATGGAACCAACCTCGACATCTGGAGAAGTACTTGACTTTGACTCTGACGAATTTACCCGAACTGATTTGATTAAAGCACTGCATGACATGGTGGAAGAGTACTCGAGACTTTCTCAATCATTCGAGGAAGTTAAGATTGAAAATCTAAACTTAAAGGATCAAGTCGGTAAGTTCACTTGTTTACAAGAGAACAGCTGCAATGATTTAAAAATTGAGATGAGTAAGTTAAGAACTGAGAATGAAAGAGTAAATGCAGATTATCAGACAATGAGATCTGAAAATCAGAAGTTTTCTGTTCTGGTAAATGAATGGAATAAGTCGTCTGTTTCATTAGAAAAGATGCAAGAATTGCAAAAGCAATCCAGAGACAGAAGTGGTCTCGGATTCAGCAATAATGAAATCATATCTGAAACCAGTACCAAGCCAGAACTGGATACAAGCAAAGGGAAATACATTCGCTTTGTTAAATCCAATGTGGTATATAAACCAGAAGTACCAAATTTTCGAGTTGAAAGGAATGTAGATCAGACGAGCAGAAGAAAGCATTATGGTAGATCAGACGAGCAGAAGAAAGCATTATGGTCTGGGATATGTTGAACCTAAGGGAAAATTTCACCAGAGTTCTGGATCCAGTAGAGGATTCAACTCAGGAGGACAACCCTCTATGAAGGTTAAAAACTACCAGTACTATAATTCTAGACTTGTTCAGAAGAGATACAGGTCAGACAACAAAAACAGTATGGAAGAACAACATTCTAAGATGCATACTGTTAGAAATAACAGGCCTTCTGTTGGACACACCTCTTTAGATACCCGAAGTATAAGGTCACCAAGAATTGTACAAATGTGGGTCCCTAAAGGACTGATAAGGCTTGGACCCAAATAGATATGGATACCAGATACTAAAATTTGTGTTTGCAGAAATAGAAGAAGAAAACCAACATCATCAATTCTACATGGTATCTGGACAGTGGTTGTTCCAGTCATATGACTGGACAAATGAGTCTACTTTCAGAAGTAATAAGTTGTGCTGGACCAAAGATAACTTTTGGGGACAACTCAAAAGGTAAAACCGTGGGTAAGTCTAAGATTATCCATGATAACATAACTATTAATGATATACTCATGGTTGAGAATCTTTGTTATAATTTGATTAGCATTAGTCAACTATATGATAATGGTTATTCTGTAGCTTTTCAGAAGCACACATGCACAGTTAAAGATGTTGTTGAGTTTACTGTATTAACTGGAAAGAGAGAAGACAACACCTAAAAAGTTTCATGGAACTTAGATCATGCTAATGTTTCTACATGTTTAGTTGCCTCTCTTACTGATAAGCATTGGCTCTGGCATAAGAGATTGAATCACCTGAATTTAAAGTCAATCAATAATCTCAAGAAGCAGAACATAGTTGATGGATTGCCTGATATTAACTTTGTTAAGAATCATGTATGTTCTGCATGTCAACTTGGAAAACAAGTGAAATCTAGCTTCAAGAATAAAGGTAGTAAATCAACTTCAAGGTGTTTGAAATTATTGCATATGGACTTGTTTGTTCCAATCCCTATCATGAGCTTAGGGAGAATGAAGTATACACTTGTTGTTGTTGATGACTTTTCTAGATTTACATGGGTAATATTTCTTACTGGAAAAGATCAAACCAGTAGCCTCCTGATCAAGCTTCTGAAAAAGATTCAAAATGAAAAATCAATTTCCATCATTAAAATCAGAAGTGATCGGGGTACTGAGTTTACTAACAAGATTCTTGAGTTGTATTTAGATTAACAGGGCATTCATCATGAATATTCAGCTGCCAAAACACCTCAACAAAATGAAGTAGCTGAGAGGAGAAACAGAACTCTTAAAGAAGCTGCTAGAACAATGCTAGCAGATGCAGACATTTCTCAGCGCTTCTGGGCAGAAGCAATCAACACCGCATGCTACACACAAAATATAACCATGGTCAACAAGAGGCACAATCAGACTCCATATGAAATATGGAAAGGGAGTAAACCTAGTGTATCTTATTTTCATGTATTTGGTTGCAAATGCTTTGTGCACAATAACGGTAAAAACTATTTGACTGCATTTGATTCAAAATCAGATGCTGGACTTTTTCTTGGTTGTTCTGCAGTAAAAAAAGCTCAATAGAACTCTCAATGTTGAAGAATCTGTTTATGTTGTCTTCGATGAAGATAGTAGTGCTCCTGAAATTTCTAATATGTCAAATTTGAGTAACAGATTAGACATGATTCATCTGGAACTGGATAGTGAAGATGATGTAGAACCCAGTGTTAAAGATGATTAAAATCCAGAACCAGACATTCCTCTGGTAGAACCAGTTGTTCAGAAACAAGATATACCAGAAAAAGAAGTGAATATTCCAGAACCTGCTACTGCTTCGGCTGAACCTGATTCAAATCCATCTAACCAGAAAGATATTTCTTTAAACCCTTTTGTTTGGAGAAAATCCCATCCTCCATCTTTGGTTATTGTTAATCCAGCAGCTCCTTTGAGAACCAGAAGGCAAATGATTAATGAATATATGCATGATGCCTTTATTTCTCAGGACGAACCAAAGAAAATTGAAGAAGCTCTTCTAGATCCAAGCTGGATCGAAGCCATGCAGGAAGAACTGAATCAATTTAAAAGGAATGAAGTTTGGTTTCTAGTACCTAGACCATCTCACCAAGCTGTAATTGAACCCGGTGGGTATTTAGAAACAAGCTAAATGAAGAAGGCACTATGATCAGAAATAAAGCAAGACTGGTGGCCCAATGTTTGAGACAAGAAGAAGGAATAGACTATTATGAAACCTATGCACCAGTAGCAAGGCTTGAAACTATCAGAATATTTTTAGCCTTTGCTGCTTTTAAGAACTTCAAAGTTTATCAAATGGATGTGAAGAGTGCCTTCCTAAATGGTCTACTACAAGAAGAGGTCTACGTTGAACAACCTTTAGGTTTTACTGATCATTTCTTACCACATCATGTTTTCAAATTACACAAAGCTCTGTATGGTTTAAAACAGGCACCTAGAGCATGATATGACACCCTCTCACAATTTCTTGTAAATCATGATTTTATTATTGGCACAGTAGACAAGAATTTGTTCACTTTAGTTAAGAATAAACACATTCTATTAGTGCAGATTTATGTTGATGACATTATCTTTGGATCAACTAACCCCAAACTGTGTGCAAAGTTTGCCAAATTGATGCAGGAACAATTCGAAATGAGTATGATGGGAGAATTAACATTCTTCCTAGGACTGCATATCAAAAAACTTGAAACTGGAATTTTCATAAATCAAGCCAAGTATACTAAGGAGCTACTGAAAAAGTTTGGCATGGAAGCATGCTCTGCTGCTTCCACTCCTATTAGCTCATCTACTAAACTTGACAAGGATGATAGTGTAATTCCAGTAGAGGTAACTCAGTATCGTGGTCTAATTGGCTCACTATTATATCTTACTGCCAGTAGACCTGATATCATGTTTGCTGTTTGCATTTGTGAAAGATTTCAGTCTAACCCTAAGCAGTCACATTATATTGCTGCTAAACATATTCTGAAGTACTTAAAAGGAACTCAAAATGTCGGCTTATGGTATCCTAATGATTCATCTTTTAATCTTATTGGATATTCAGATGCTGATTATGTAGGTTGCAAACTAGACAGGAAAAGCACAAGTGGTTTTTGTCAATTTCTTGGTGATAGGCTGATCTCCTAGTTTAGTAAAAAGCAGACTTCCATAGCTACATCTACTGCAGAAGCAGAATACCTCGCTGCTGGAAGCTGTTGTTCTCAAATACCGCGGATGCAACAACAACTCAAAGACTATGGAGTTCAAGCCTCTCAATCACCTATCTTCTGTGACGATACCAGTGCTATTGCAATCACGTAAAATCCAGTACTTCATTCCAGAACAAAGCACATTGACACCAGACATCATTTTATTAGAGATCATGTGCAGAAGAAGGACATTCGTCTGGAATACGTTTATACTGATTTACATGCAGCAGACATCTTTACAAAACCTCTGCCTGAGAATAAGTTTTCTTATTTTCGAAATATACTCGGTTTAATTGATTTAACTTGATTATATTGGTGTTACCATCCTGTTAATTATTATCAGTTATATGTTATTCGACTAACATTGATTTATTTGCAGAAGAGTAAGGAGACAACATCGTGTAACTACTGAAATTTCTTGAATCAGACATATCGAATTGGTGTTATTTAACACTTGTTATCTTATAGACAAGTCACATTTAATATTGAAGAAGTTGAAGAGTCGCAAGTCAACCGAAACGTCTTCTGATTTATTCAAACGGAGTTTTTTTTATCCGTTATTTATATTTACATTTCAATAAAAGCAGTAGATAAACAAAGATATGACAAAATGAGTTTTTCATTCATAAAACCAGATGCATTACAATATTTTTATCTACTACATTTGTTGATATCAGCAGTATGAAGTACTTCAGTGCAAAGTACTTCAGCAGGAATCTAACTACGGATTGCTGAGATCCCCTCTCTTCGAATGATTGTGGTTGTGGAAGAGATGATTCCACAGCTTAGTCCTAATAATTTCGAACAATCTAACTGATTGTTCATATTATAAACCGATGAATTTCTTCCAAGTCTTCATATCTTGAAAAAGGATGTCTTCAAACATCTTCTTACGAGACGCTGGAAATTGCCTCTGGATCTCCTCTGCTGATTCAGACTCCGGAGAAGACTCCGAGAGATTACTTGTTCTACCCATTTGATTTGATAAAAGTATAAATGACTTAGTTTGTGAACTTGCAGGTACTTATATAGGGTCTCGGGAAGCTGAAGAGATGGCTATCTGACTACACGAATACCAAGAATCATCTATCATTCCCTCAGATTTCGTATCTTCGTATTTATTAGTTGCATTAATTAAGGGGGAACAGTATTGTTTTCAGACTTATATTTTCGTGCTTTGGCAGAAGCAGAAAGGATGTTTGTCTTTTCGATAAAACAATGTGTGTACTGGTTTTGTATCCAAGTGCTGAAAATATTTCAGTACCCTATAACTTCCAGTAGATATTATCATAAAACGACAAACCATCTTCTGGATATTTTCAGTAATCAATTGTACAGCCCGCTCTTTTAATTACTTTTCAAATTTTGAAATCATTAGTCTTTCTGACACACTTTGTTTAACTTTTCAAAAATCAACCGCAAACATATTGACACATGTCCTTATGTTTCACTGACGGCTGTACATTCTTGAATCTTAACCGCCTCTCTCATCTCATTTCACCTTTACGCTTTTAGACTTTTGCTTACCATCTACTGTTTTCTCTTGCACTCATCTCACTTGCAGATTCTACTTCATACTTTCTCTAAATTGAAGAAATGGCCGAAGCATATGCACTGAACGCCTATCAAGTTAACTTCGCATCAGTCCTAACAATCAAGGACGAAAATCTTGTGAAAATGTTTCAAGCCATCGAGAAATCTGGTTTAAGAAGATTCTTAAAAGCACCTGCTATCATTTACAAAACTACTCTTTTGGACTTCTATGCCAAGGCAACTGTACAAGAAGGAAAAATCATCTATTCTCAAGGGAACGCATCTATTTCCATCGACGGTGCCTGTAAGGTCCTGGAATTAATTATCCGGTAATTTTTGCATAATTAGAATAATTATTGAGTTGTAAATTAAAATAATTATTTATGCAAATAATTTTAGAAAGTGTGTTAAAAATATGTATTTTAGAATATCGGAGAATTTAACGATATAAAATACATATAGAGTTTAAATAACACACGAGTTCTTAAAATATGTAAAATCCGGATAAAATAGACTCAATTTATTAAATGTTATGGTCAATTATTACACACATATACACAACTTATCTAAGGGAAGAAAGGAAATAGAAAAGAGAGAAGAAACCCAATTTCCGTCAACCTCATCACCTTCAAATTGGAGAGGCCATAACTTTACCGTCCGGCGTCGAAATCTTGAACAGTTTGAGGGATTTTCTTCCTTACATCAGTAGCTTCGTCTTGAACCATGAATCGCCACTTTTGATGCTCGTTTCAGCCCAAATCGAGGCCTGTTCGTGGCTGCTACTGTTGGCTCGGTTTAGGTGAGATTTAAGTTTAGTTCCTTGGAGTTTTGTTGTATGTTGGAGTGGGTTTTAAGCCTTGTGATTTCCCTGTAACTCCAGCTCGTTTTCTGAAATTTTTTCAGCTCGTGAACAGTAACTCCGACGTGTTTCCGGTTGGCTACCGCCTCGAGACCGCTAGCGACTAGAGTAAGCTTCGACCTTGTGAGTTCCTAGTCCGAAATTTCAGCTTCTAAGCGTGATAGTAGGTTGCCGAAATTTGGATTTTTACATGTTTCAGTTTAAATCATTTTTGTCGTTCGAATAGCGTTAAATTGACGTATTTATCGGATAATTGTTGTATGTTCAGTCATTGGAATTCTTCGAGGTATAATTCGGCGAGCCTATTAATTATGTCGAATCATTTTGTGTTATATTGAAAGATATTCTAGTATGGTTGTTATCGTTGGAATCAATCTAAGGATTATCGAGTTGATAATGGTTGGAATGTAAATGAGTTGTGGAATTATTTGTTTTATTTTATTATTTTAGGTAGAGAGAGTTCAGTTGATCGTTCTTGAAGATCATTTTCGTGATATAGGTATGTTACCGCTCGGTAACATATGACGGTAAAATATAAATTATGTTTAATTGTCATTCTGTGTTACATTGATCGTGTTAATGACTTGTTGAGTGTTGTAATTTGTTAGATGCCTTCGTGTGATATATGTTTATTATTGTGACATATTATTGGCATTTAGCATATGACATACTGTTGTGACATTCATCTTGAGCGATATCGTTCTTGTTAGCCCATTGTTGATATCCGTTGTTATCTGGCACTGATGTTTATCTCGAGATCATAGTGTGGCTGATAAGCCTATACACATGAGACCGTAGATGTGATTGAACAATCCCATGGTTAGTTCAGCTTTTTGGGGTGAGCGCTGGGATTGTGTCATCTAGTTCGTTTTGTTGTGCCATCCTGTTATATCGTATCAGCTGTATGAAGGTCAAGTCAGGGGTTTTATTCAACACAGCTTGGCATACCTCGCATACTTGGCAGGGTGGTTTAGCTTCATGACGATGTAGATCCCCTGTGTTGTTTGTTATTCGTGAATCTACTGCAAGGTCTTCTGCTTTTAGACCCGTGATACATGCTTTATCTTCGGGTAAAGACAAAGGAAAACTCATTGAAGAACCACCATTTCACGCCGCCAAATCATCTATTTTATCGGGTATAGATCTTCATTTGGAAGAGATTGAGAAATCTGCCAATGAAGAAATGACTTTCTTTGATGATTGGCACAAGGTTCGAGTATTCCATCCTCTCACATTCTTCAGAACACCAGGTGCATTTCGAAAAATGGTAAATAATGAAGAGAAGGTATTTGATCTTGCCAAGACGGAAAATGTAATTGAAGCAATGAGTCACCGAAGTTTCATTCTTGAGCAGCTTAAATGACAGAAGCTGGAATCAGTGTTGAAGACTCTTCAGTCAAATTTTGATAACTTGATTCCCACTGCTGCTCAGGATCAGAATGTGATCCGTATTCTAACTGACCGATTGAGAATGATGAATGAGCAACTTCTTGCTCAGGAACAGAATTTTGAAGAATCTGTACCGTATTCAGTAGGCTTCATTCCAGACTTTGCTCAGACTAAGCCAGTTGAGGAAAGGATTATTGCTCCTCCAGAAGCTAAGGTCTCTAGTACTCCTGGATCTCAAAAGTTGCCTACTCAATCGTCTTCTCTTATTTCTGTTCGTGAATTGGCTTCAGTAGAGGAAGTCATTCAATCTATTGCTCTTAGTGTCTCTGCTGCACCGGAAGCAGCTCAGGCTGATGACATGGTTCAACTGGAAACTTCTCCGGCAGCCCCACACCTAGCAGAATCGGATGCTGCCCAATCTTCATCACCGCCAAATTTGGAGATTTTCTCTACTGCACATCAAGCAGAAATGGTAGCTATCTTGAATGATCCAATTCCAGCCACTGAACCGTTGGAGGCCATAGAAGCCAAGCAACCAGAAGAAGAGCACTTCATGAATCCTCTGCTACTGCTGAAAGATCTTCTGCTGAACAGTCTTCTGCTATCACTACTGCTCCACCAGATCATGTTTCTTCTACTGCCTTAGTTGTCCTTGCTACTGACTCACACTCTCAAATTTCTCATATTGCGCATCTTACTGAAATCAAAGGACGAATGCTCGCCAGAAGCCCATCCCCAGAAGAAGAACAATTCAATCTTGAATCTGAGATTGATATCCTGAGACGGAACTTTGACAGAATTTCTGAAATAGTCAAGTAATTATCCTACGAACATGCTGGTCAAGTTGGAGCCGCCAACCTCTTCCAGGAACGCATGACCGAACACGTCTTCAACGCGGCGAAATCATTGTCCAAGCTTCAAGTTGAATCCGACCTTTTCAGAAAGAATGTCTTGACCAGTCACGCCAACCTCGTTCTGGGTCAGTCCGACGTTAATCAAACTGTCTCTAATCTCACGTCGTCTCTTCGCACAATTTCGATAAAGCTGAAGCTACTGATTTGAAGCTTGGATCCATTGACGCCAAGATTGAGTCCCACTCTCAATCCCTCCAGGCACTTAATGATCGTGTCTCGATTCAAGCCGCAATTCTAGAAATGGTGCATAACAGCATTATCCATCTTACTGGTCGAGTTGATGTATTGCTTACTCGCTTTGATGCCAAAAAGAAGGAAACAGTAGAACGAATGACAGAAGAAGGAAGAACTGAAGGACATGTTGCAGAATCATCTTACAGAAGTCAAGATCCTAATGAAGATGATGCTCTATTCAAAGATATTGGGACTGATGATTAATCTTTCTGATTAATACTCTTTTGAACTTTGATTTACTGATTATTTACTACTTTGTTATCTTTGATATCTGTTTTTCTGATAATTGTTTTATTCCTCAGCACTAACTTCTAGGTTTTGGCATCAGCACAAAAGGAAAATTGATATATTTAATTTAATTGTGGTGATGATAGTCAAAACCAGTAGTTCATATTAGTTAAACCAGAAAACAGTATAAAAAGCATAAGTTCCCTTATTGCCTTAACAAAGCAGTACTCGAAAACAGAAGCAGAACTTGTCTTTTGCTAAATCAGAACATATTGATCTTATATTAAATGTTACCGTTACTTTACCAAGTACGAGTATTAAATGCTTCATTAATGCTGAACAAAGTCATTTAATACGCATTACCTATTTTGGTATGAAACAAGACTGATTGTTTTGAAGCCTTTTTGCAGAAACCTTTTTAAGCAATAAAGCTGTTTCTATCAGAAGTCA
Source organism: Primulina tabacum (assembly GCF_025594145.1). Classification (NCBI taxonomy): domain Eukaryota; kingdom Viridiplantae; phylum Streptophyta; class Magnoliopsida; order Lamiales; family Gesneriaceae; genus Primulina; species Primulina tabacum. Next base: position 6,515,216 of record NC_134550.1, on the reverse strand, counting down.
AAGAAGTCGTTTTGATTATAGACTTTGGATTCAAGTTATCTATATATATGGATCAAACACATTTAAAGAACAACACTGATTATTTTATCAAGGAACATATTATTTATCCAACGTTACATTGAGCAACCGCGAACCAATCATTATCTTCTAAGCTCAACTTACAGAAAAACAGTACACGCTTTATACATCTGATCTTTGGAGATCATTTTGTACTGCTGTTTCTTCATCTCTTCAAGCAAAACACTTTACTATATTTTGAAGAAGAGTTTGTAATCTGGAAAAGAGTCTTTTCCAGAACCTTGTCATATTGAATTATATTGTGTTGAGATACTGTAAGGCCCTGTAATTAATTATCCGGTAATTTGGCATAATTAGAATAATTATTGAGTTGTAAATTAAAATAATTATTTATGCCAAATAAATTCAAGAAGTGTGTTAAAAATATGTATTTTAGATTATCGGAGAATTTAACGATATAAAATACATATAGAGTTTAAATAACACACGAGAGCAAAATAAATTCAGACCGGGATAAATGGGCTTGGGTTACTATTTTGGTGATCCATTATTATTATTAAATGCATACAATACACACATATCTCATTCAAAAGAAAAAAAGAAACGAGAGAAAGAAGAGAAAGGAAAGAAAGAAGGAAACCCCAATTCCCGTCACCCTTGGAGCAACCACGGCAAAATCGCGATATCTCCTCCGTCCGGCGTCAAATCTCGATCGTTCTGAAGGGGTGTCTTCCTAACATCCTAGGCTTCGATTCAAGAATGAAATCACGAATTTTGAGCAAGGAAACGAGCAGATCGAAGCTCCATTTCGTGAGCCCTGTTTCTGTACAGTTTTTTGGTGAGTTCAGTTTTTGTGCTTCTGAAATTCGAAGTTTTGTGTATTGTGCGTTAAGAATCTTGACTTGTGGTTCAAATAGAACTTGTATCTCTGTTTGTTAGCTTTCTATAGCCGCTAGAATCATCGAATTTTTATAAGAAACGGATTTGTTATGATTTTTCTACCAAAATATGTCAAAATGGAATTCTGTGTTGGAGCTGTGTACAACACCTACTGTAATTCGGGTTTATGGAATTTAAGCGCTCGGATTCTGGACTTATGATCCAAATACGAGTTGTAGAGCTATGTGTTGTCTTCGTAATGATATAAGATTCGTTAAATTCCATTAAGAATTGAGCAAGTTATGCTTGTTTTTCTGGAACTGCTCGGTGTATGAGATTCTGTCCGCGAATTCGGAAGTAGCAGTGTGTTCTTGAAAATTCTGAGAATAATCTACTGAGATTCTGAAGATGGTTTCAACTAAAGAAACTTAGATAATTGAGTTATCTTTCATTTCCATTTGGCGGATATTTATTTGAGTTAATATTGAGCGAGATACGAATTTTATGCTCTTTTGTGCCAAATCGGACATTGGTATGGAATGTAGTTTTCATGATTGGCTTATTGTGGTTTTGTTTAGGCCGAGAGTCTTGAAGAGAAGTTGATATTGGAGTTTCAAGTTGGTAATAGGTATGTTACAGCTCGGTAACATACGACGGTAAAACATAAATTATGTTTAATTGTCATTCTGTGTTACATGGATCGTGTTTTTGACTTGTTGACTGTTGTAAATTGTTAAATACATTCGTTGTGATCTATGTTTATTATTATGACATATTATTGACATTTAGCATCGGGTATACAGTTATGACATTCATGTTGAGCGTATCGTTCTTGTTAGTCCATTGTTGATATCCGTTGTTATCTGGCACTGTTGTTTATCTTGGGATCATTGTGTGGTTGATAGGCCTATACACATGAGACCGTAGATGTGATTGAACAATTCCGTGGTTAGTGCAGCCTTTTGAGGTGAGCGCTGGGATTGTGTCATCTAGTTCTTTTTGTTGTGTCATCCTGTTATATCGTATCAGCTGTATGGAGGCCGAGTCAGGGGTGTTATTCATCACAGCTTGGCATACCTCGTATACTTGGCAGGGCGGTTTAGTTGCATGACGATGTAGCTCCCCTGTGTTGTTGCTCGAGCATTATTCCAGTTGTTATTGTACCGTTTGTTGGCTCCTGTTATCCCGGTTATTCGTTGAGCCTTTCATGTATTGCATATTACATTTCATTATATGATTATGCATGGTTTATGTTATTGTTGTTATTGTTGGACTGTTTCATACCAGAATCCTAACCTCAGTTGTTTTCTGGGGGGCTGTTGTGGTTGCTATTGGGCACCATGGTAGATCTCCCGAGTCGTTTTGCAGCATCAGGCCGAGGTTCCGCCAGTGGAGCTCGGGATTGAGGTTGGATTGCTTGGTTCTGTTCAATGGAGTCTCCCAGTTAGTCTATATGTATGTCTTGAGTTTGTTCAGTCTTGTATTGTAGTTTATTTGCCGGGGAGATGCCCCGTGTATCTGTAGTGGTATTTGGTTGTTTTTGTGATGTTTTGAGTCGACTCTGAGATTCTTTTGATCTGGTGAGTAATTGGTAAGTTTTAATTTCTGTTTAGTCGTAATTGGTAAGTTTTAATTTCTGTTTAGTCCTGGCCAGTGCGGCTATAGGTTGTTTAACCTTGGTTTTGTTTTAATGACTCTAGTTGGAGTATATTTTGATATAAATTGATGCTTGAATTTTTCGGGATGTCCTATTTACGGGGAGGTCATGCCGAAATTTTTCTAGGTCCTTAGGTCCGTTTTAAATTATTTTAAACCATTTCCGCTGTAAATCTAAATCAAACCATTATTGTTTGATCATTAATTGTGCATTAGAAGTAGATTGGCCTCACAGATACTAAGAGTTTCAGTAGGCAAAGGATAAGTCATGCTGAAGTGGGTGTGTACTAGTGCGTACTGTAAAATCCAAAGTCTTTTAGTGATACCTTCTGGAAACAGAAGAAGGGGAGACGTAGAAGATTTTATCTTCGAACTTCCAGAAACAACTACTATTCTACTGTTCTTACTGTTTTCACCTTACTTCATCAGATCGTTTCCGCACTTATTATTGTGATCTGCTGAACTTACTTTTGAACAAGAATAGCTACATTCTCTAACAGGATTCTAGCACCTTTTACAAAAACGACCGTCAAAGGAAAGAGTTTATTCACCCTCCCCCTCCTCTAAACTCTACATCAATCCCCAACAAAGATGTTATCTTCTGAAGAACGATTTTGATGCTAATTTCAACGTTGAGGTTCCTTTTATAGGCTTGATGCATATACTTGACCAACAATCATACGATGTTGGTAATTTGAAATTCAAAAGGAGATTTCGATTTGTAAAATTATTATGATTTGTTAAAATAATTGAAGATTTTTAAACAAACATAATATGAACTTTAAAATTACAAGAATGTTGGAAAATCTATACACATACATATATATATTTGTAAAAGTAAAATTATTACTATATAATAGCTTCCCGACAAAAAAATCATGTTAGAAAAGGAAATAAATGTGAATTAATTTTATATTTAATAATATTTCAATTTTCAATATAATTAGTTAATTATTTTTTAAAAATAATAATATTCTTCATTATTTCTCATTTTTTAAATGTATTTATTTTGAAATTGTATTAAACAAATATATATATATATATAATTAAATTAGTAATTTATATTAAAAGATAAGAGTACCAATATTTATTGTTTCAATAAAGCTAAATTTATTCAAGAAACTCAAATCTGCAATGACACACAATAATTATTAAATATACAAGTATTTACAATTCTTTGTGTAATTCATTAAATTAAATAATTAAATATTATAAACAAAAGTTAAAAATTATCCTGAAATTCGCATCAATTATCTTTTTATGATACTTAAAAAAATATTATAAATCAATAGTCTAATTAAATTGTTTGTCAATATATATTTACCAAAAATTACTCAAGGTAGAAAAAAAAATAAATTTACCTAAATTAGTTTGAGTATATCTCCTATGAGACAATCTCACAGATCTAAATTTATGGATCGAGTCGACTCGGTATTTTCTAATATTTAATAAAATAAAACAGGCATCTTAGAGTAAAAAAAGAAATATGAAGTGTACTTTTAAAAAAGTGCAGTGTAAGTAACACTCCCTCAAATGTTGGCATTGATCGTATCAGTTCATTAAATTTCGAACTGTAAAAAATTTATATAATATTACGCTTTTCAATTTTTTAGTGAAGAATGTCATCGTAAATTTTTGGTATGTTGACCGTCAATATATCGATATTATTATTATTATTTAATTAGAAATTTAGTATAAATATTTTTTAAACTGTTCAAAAATTAATTAAAATTTTTAATCAAAATTTAATCTAATAAATGATTTTTTTTAAATGTTTATTTATTCTTTAATAATTTTATAGATAAATAATCTAGGATTTTTTAATAAATTTGTATATTTTTTTATCAGTAACAATTTCATTCAATCAATATATTAAATACAATGATAAATAACTCAATTTGATAGCAGAATTGTTATTTGAAAACGATCTCAAATGTATAAAATTTTTATATATTAACTAAATATATTTATTACATCAATAATTTTAAATAATTATTTAAACACCCATCTATCTATATATAAAAACATAGAAGTCTGCTACAAATATAATACAAGCATTTTCCCATCTAAAATTCCTTTCCAAAATAGTAAAGATATAACATTAAATGTTTTTAGTCTAACAAAAATATTTCCAAAACAAATTTAATGGATTCTTATAATAACAACAACAACAATAATAATTGTGTAATAATAGTAATAGTATTACTAATAATAATGATATCATCATCATCACCATCATCATCTATATAAAAAATCAAAATAATCTGTGCAGACAAAATTTTCATATTACATACAAGGGATATAATCCGTGCATCGCACGAGTGAGATACTAATATATATAAAAGTAGAGTTGTTGCTATCTATAGTAGGTTCCCTCAAAAAAACTTAATGTTAAACAAGGAAATAAATGTGATTTAATATTATATTTAATAATGTTACAATTTTCAATATCATTAATTTATTATTTAAAATAATAATAATATACAAGTATTTACAATTTTTTTGTTATTCATTAAATTAAATAAATAGATATTATAAATAAAAATAATTATAATAATGTTTTACAATACTTTAAAAAATGTTAAAAATGAATTGTCTATTAAAATGTTTGTTAACATATTTATGAAAAATTACTCAATGTAGAATTTTTTTATTACCTAAATTATAAGTTTGAATGAATTTCCTATAAGACGACCTCACAAATCGATGTTAATGGAACGAGTCGACTCGATTCATATCTTGAGTGAAAAATAATAATATTTACATAAAACAATTTTTTTCATGCATATGGTCGGGTAGAAGATTCATATCATAAATTGTCTCATGAGACTGTCTTATAATATTTTTTATGAATTAGTTTTGATATTTTATTATATTTAATAAAATAAAATGTATAAAAGACATTGTATGTTTATATCAATATTTTAAAAAATCATTTGAAGACATATTAAGCATTTTAAAGTAAAGAAAGAAATATGAAATGTATTTTAAAATAACAACCCCTTAATTTAAGTGATTGTAGCATTTCATTTAGTTTTGGTTACGGTTTTGGGATATATGTTACTTTTATATATTTAGTTATGCATATTCTTCATACTCCTGATTTGAATATGATCTCAAATGGTATAACATTTTTATATAATAATTAAATATATTTATTATATCGATAATTTTAAATAATTATTAAATGTTCATACTTACTAATATTAATACTATGTGCATCGCAGAGTGAGATACTAGTACATTTAATGAGCCAACCCATTTTGAGGTATGAATTAGGCCGGCAAACTCTTTAAAATAAAAATAACTAAAGTTAACCTACATTCTTAAAAATCCGTCTTCATATTCTTAAAATAAAAATGTCTCAAATATGTGACGAAATTGATTATTGTCGTGACTAAAAAAATCGAGCATATTATTTTATCTATCAACTGATACATTAAAAATATCATTAGAAAATACTAAATTCAAATCACTTGAAAAATAATAATTTCTTACAACATAAAATTAATAAACACTAAAAGTCTAAAACTCATCCATAATTGAAGCAACATGATGATGGAGATATCATGCAACACTCATATTTCTCAGATCTTTAATTTTATGTTGTTTAAGATACACACCATCAGTATGAGCATACCAAAAACATGTGTTATGAATGCACTCTTGAACCAATTTTTTTAAATTCAACTCAGACCCTCAAAATCTCAGGTACAACACGACACATTATTTATATTTCGGAGATATAATTGTATGAGCATCTGTAACTGAAGATTTTATTTGCACCTGAGTATGCTCAATGTACTTTTATTCCCAATAATGTGAGTAATATAATATTGACATTGAGACATAGTTAAGAAATTGTTTATGACTTTGTAACGTTAGAGCATGCTGAACGTTTGTCGTTTTACCAAAAGCTATAGCTAGTGGTAATTGTGCAACTCAAATCTTTTAAGCACAATGGTTCGAAATCGCTCCCCACACCATTAAATATGCTCTTATAAATTGCTTTTGCAAAGTTTATTTAATTATTTATCATTTTTGTTTTGCCATGAAATAATACAATGAGGCTTTATACTTTCAAATTTTTATGGTCATAAACATTTTAAATTTATTCTATGGTTTCAAGACATGAAATTTTTACGGGAAAGTAGGGTATGTTTGGATTGATGAATTAAAATCTATGATTTATATAATTTGGATAAGTTTACATAAATTTTATTTCCTATTAATTTAATCATGCTGATTAATTAAATTAAATGAATTTTCAATGCAATTTGAAAGTCATTTGAATTTTAAATCGTTTATCGAATCAAATTCATCCATCCAAATATGATATTATCTAATGAGTTGGACAGTGTTGCCACTTGTTAAGTCACGTGCACTCAAACTATAATGTTAGAGTATCTTACCATTTATAAATATGAAAATAAATACAAAAACAACTTATATTATTAATTACCATTCCAAAATGCAAAATCACTTATTGATTTCCCAATCATATTTCTTTACTATCTGGGAAGAGTGATCATTATAAATGGAGTAAATCCCATCACTTCTGGCATACCAAGGGACTGTATGAGAGCGGAAGAAAGCCAATCTCGATCTAAAAACATCAAATGCTCTATTTTTATCTCCCCACCAGAAATGACAGAAATACAAAGTAGACGGGAAAAAATTTTCACAGAAACTCCAACTAAAATTTTGTTTAGCGGCAAGTGTATGGTTTCCGAGATCATCATTCTTAGAAGCGCAATGCACTAGTAAGAGTGGAGAATCTGGAGGAAGGTCGTTGATCACATCAATATGATATTTGTGGTCCAAGAAGCAACCACGTTTTTCCAAGGCATTTCCATTTAAAATGTTTGGAATTAGAAAGACAAGTAATATTTTGGTCAAAGTAGAATATTGCATTTCTTATACAGATGTTATTTTCTAAAGAATGACGTTGATTCTAATTTCAACGTCGAGGTTTCTTTTATAGGCTTGATGCGTATACTTGACCAACAAATTATATGATGTTGTAATTTGAAATTCAAAAGGAGATTTCGATTTGTAAAATATTATGAATTATTGTGTTAATTGAAGATTTTTTTAACAAACATAATATGACCTTAAATTTTTTTTAAAAAAAATATTACTTCTTTTTAATTTTTTTCCAACCAATAATAGGGTATAATCTTTAATATTATATTATTTGCTTTTCAAATAATCTTCTACTTTGATTTTATTTTATCTTTTGATCACTCCTACTTTAATTCTGAAAATATAATAAACGAAACCACACTTAACACCTATAAATCTTACACAATGTAAATTTCACACAACTGTAGAATAATTTTTGTTTAATAATAATAGCAATAATAATTTTTTAAAACAAAGGCGGGTATCGACCTGTCTGTCCCAACCCACAACCTAGACGACCTGACCCGTTTTGACCCACCTTCCAACAAGTTACTAAAATTGTAACCCAATCCGTCGTTTTTTAATGGTGGGTTTGGTTGACCCGACTGGCCGAACACAAATTGACGACTAGACATGCGGTTTATCATTTGAGGGTGTATTTATATAGTCAAGAAATTTTATTATTCAGTCAGAGTTAGTTAAATATGTAAAGTTTGGAGTAAATGAACTTCAATCTTACAAAATTCTTATCCTCTTGAGGCATGTATATGGTCTTCTGTTGATTTATCTGACATGTGTAGTTTGTAGGTTGTCATACATATCCGAGATTTACTTAATACAAACATGATGGATAGTGATTGTGGTTTCTCGTCATGTAAAAAAGCAAAATTACAATAAGTTCCGTGAAGTATCACAATCAATAATTACTCAAAGAAACTACAATTTTAATCATCATTATTGAAATCACACATTTGGTTGAACCCAATTAATCATCACAAAAACTCCTAGTATACTATCCTCTGTCTTTGCTCAAAGATACAAACTGATGGTACATGTAAGAATGTTCAATCACAATTAACTTATTCAATCATAAAATAATAATTGATTGCATAACTCAATCTCAACCTAAACACCAAATATCGTATAATTAATTATTACACTACATAAATTATCTTATGACTTATAAAGTATTTTTTATCGCTCATATTACATATCCATATTCTTTAATCATCAAATCTTACATACCAAACAGTACTCGTGATAAGTTATACGTAATCTCATCAGAACACTAGCTTCCAAAGTTTCATCCCCCTGACCATCCATATAATTAGCTTCAGTTTTTAGATACGAAGTATACATAGACAATTTATGTAATTCATATAATTATATGTAATAAAGTATTTAAAATATTTTATAACATAATTGTTATTGATTAATTTTAGTTATAATCGGATTATATCATGAGTTGTAGCATTATTTTTTTAAAAAAACCTTTACAATTCATAGGAATAAATTTCAGTTCGAATCGGTTCAAACCACGGTAAGAAAACCAAAACTAAAACCGCCATAAACAAAAAAACAAAGACATCCAAGTTTTTTGGTTCCAATTCCAGTTTCACCTTCGATTGGATTCGTAACCATGGGTGAAGGGATTACTGATTATGAAAAAAAAAAATCACTTTTTTTTTAAAACAGTTGTAAACACTGCCTTGAATTTATAGCAACATACAACATTAATTGCTTAATATGATATCACGTGACACTTGTATTTCTCTAATCTTTCACTTTTTTTGATGTTGAAGAGACATGTCATCGTTATTGTTGGTTCTACGTGTGGTAATTTGAGATAATAATATGAAAATAAAGAATAAACTGGACACCGAGATTGACGTAGAAACTCCTAAAAATTAATATGGTAAAAATCACGGACAAGATAAAACAATTTCACTATAATATTTTATGATGTACAATGTAAGGCACTGGCCCTGTCCTCAGACCCTGCCAGGAGGTTGAGGGGTCGAATCCTGGGAAGGCACAAACTCCACTTTCCTGGCGTGGAGAAGTCCGATGAGTAAGTGCAAGCTGGTCTGAGTCCAGGAACTGTGATTGCAGGGTCTGAGGACAGGGCCAGTGCCTTACATTCAACCACTAGTACATAGAACAAGCAACTCACAAATATTATAGAACTTTTTCTTAGCCTTGCAATGTTGGGAAATTATACCGAAGCGATGCCGATCACGATGGTAATAGTACCCAAAAATACGGAATAAAATAATCAACAAGAACACAAAGATTTACGTGGTTCACCCAATATAGGTTACGTCCACGGAGCTACTGCTGATATTTTATAATAGGAGAAATATTACAACAAGTGTATACAACAATACACTAAATATCTCATACTCTCAACCCGAGTATAACCGAGAAAAATAATTTCTCCAACTCACACAAGAGAACACTCAACACTCAAATGCTCTCTCTATTTTTCTAAGCTTTAAAAACTTTTGATTTTGAGATACAATAACTGAAAGAATTGAGCTTTATTTATAACTAATTCTCTCGTTCGATTTTATAAACAATTCGATGTGGGATATGTGGTTTTTATTATTTTATTTAATGTGGGTCCCACCCCATTAAATTAAATCTCACCTAACAATTATCCCACTTGAAGACTTGATTTCAATCATGTCTTTACATCATCAGTGCAGCAGCTCGGATCTCTTCATTTATACTTGCAGTCCAATTGAAGTTGAACACAACTTCAGTTTGTCAATGGTTATAGTCTTCGTTAGCATATCGGCTGGATTCTTACTTCCAGGAATCTTCTCAAGCAACAAGATTCCATCTTCCAGTACTGATCTAATGAAATGGTACCAAACCTGTATATGCTTTGTGTGAGAACCCAGATTTTTAGGTTCATAATTAATTAATAGACATGTATGAGAATTTATTTTGTAGTTATAATAAATTTGAAAATATTAAATAATACATGGTGTTTGAGATTCCAAGCCAATAAATACCTGAATTTCGAATCCAGTGCAAGAGATACACCTTAAATTCGAAATTAAGGATGAATATCAACATAATTGGAAAGAAATATTAAATACAAGACAGCTTTTCTCAACAAGGAATCATATCAATATTTATGGAAGGAGTATTTCGATATTTATGGAAGGAGCATCTTCAAATTTTGGAAAGAATATCAATCGAATTATGGAAAGATTTTCACCTCACCCCTATAAATACCAACTCATTCCATTCGAAAACTTCACATCTCAAATTTGAAATTTCTCTCTTGATTTTCGAAACTCTCCTCTCCAATTTCTGCTATGTAGCGAAGCTCTGCTGCAGTTCAAACCCAAAAGGAATTTCTAACTTCCAGTACATAAACCTTTCACGTTCTTTCATCCAAATCTGAAGTAAGTGAGTTTTTGCTATATTATAATTTGCACACTTGTTCTTCATAAGTGGGCTTGTTTTAAAATATGTTGCGTATGGATTATTTCGCTTTTGAAAGTTCGATCGAGCATAATTCTTTGTTCATGATATATTCTCTTCAAGATTTGTCAAATTATATTTTCAAAGCACTGTTAGGAATTTCATACAGATGGTCAGACAGAGCGTACGATTCAGACACTCGAGGATCTGTTTCGAGCTGTAGTCATGGATTTTAAAGACAGTTGGCAGGAAGCTTTACCACTAGTAGAATTTTCATATAACAACAGCTTCAAGGTGACTATTGGTATGGCTCCTTTTGAAGCTTTGTACGGCAGACGATGTCGATCACCTCTTTATTGGGATGAATTTGGTGAGAAGCAGTTGACTAGACCTGACATTGTTCAAGAAATGCATGATAAAGTCCAGTTGATTCGTCAGAGAATGAAAGCTGCCCAAGATCGTCAAGCTAGTTATGCTAACAGACGTCGTCGACCTCTAGAATTTCAAGTTGGAGATTTTGTGTTTCTGAGAATCTCTCCGTTTAGAGGTGTTGTTCGCTTTGGTATGAGAGGTAAGTTGTCACCTCGTTTCGTTGACCCCTACGAGATTGTTGAGCGTATTGGGACTTGCGCTTATCGTTTGGATTCGCCCCAGTCATTGTCTGGCATCCACGATGTTTTCCATGTTTCTATGTTGCGTAAGTATGAGCCTGATCCGTCTCATGTGATTCAGCCTGATGAGGTTGAACTCGACCCTTCTTTATCGTATACTGAGTATCCTGTTTATATCTTGGATCGTAAAGATAAAGTCTTACGCAATAAAGTTATACCACTTGTACGTGTTCAATGGTCGAGGCATGGTGTAGAAGAATCAACATGGGAAACAGAAGAGAAGATGAGAGCATCTTATCCATATCTGTTTGATTATTAGTAATGTATTGTTGGTTTTGTATCGTGTGTAAGATGTATGTGTATAAACAGAAATTTCGAGGACGAAATTTGTTTTAAGGGGTGGAGAAGTGTAAAGCCCTGTAATTTATTATCCGGTAATTTTGGCATAATTAGAATAATTATTGAGTTGTAAATTAAAATAATTATTTATGCCAAATAAATTCAAGAAGTGTGTTAAAAATTTGTATTTTAGAATATCGGAGAATTTAACGATATAAAATACATATAGAGTTTAAATAACACACGGGAGCAAGAGTAATGCAAATTGGGATAAAAGGGCATGAATACTACATTATATACATATACATACACACATAACTTATTTTATTGGAGAGAGAAGGAAGAGGCCGATTTCCCAAATCATTTCCGTAGCTTTCCTTTTCTTTTTTTCAAAATTTTCGTCACTTTCAGCACCTTCATTTTGGAGAGGTCATAACTTTATCGTCCGGCGTCGAAATCACGAACGGTTTGAGGGGTTTTCTTCCTTACATCAGTAGCTTCATTTTGAACCATGAATCGCTACTTTTGATGCTCGTTTCGGCCCCAATCGAACCCTGTTTTGGGACTGCTCCTGTTCGAGTTTCTTGTTCGATTTTAGATGAGCTATTGCTTGGTTTTTCTTGGTTCTTTGGAGTATATTGAGCAAGGATTTGAAGCTTAAATCTTATCTTGTTGTTCCTGCGTTTTCCAGCTAGTTTTCAGTTCGGTTTTTGGTCAGTGAATAGTGTTTTCCGACGTCTTTTCCGGCGAGTAGCAACATTGGACCGCTAGCGACTAGTTTATAATTCGATCTTGGTAATTTTGGATCCAATTCCAGATTTTTTTCGGTGCATAGTACGCTGCCCCGAAGTGTAATTTTACTCGCTTTGATTTAATTTCTCTTTGTCGATTTTAATGCATTATATTGACGTATATATTGGGTTTATATTGTAGGTTCGATCGTTGGAGAGCTTTGAGGTATAAATCGAGGAGTTTGTGAATTAGTATCGAGTTAATCGTTTGATTATTTTGGAGAATTACGGTTATTTAGTTGAAATTTCAGAATTGTTGAAATTGATTTGGGAATTAAGTTTTGATAATTAAAAATCAATAAGTTGGATTAATTTAGTGTTATTGGCGAATTGTGAATTATTCGACCTATTTTTATCATTCTTAGGTCGAGGAGATTAAAGTTGAGCTTGTTGTGATTATAGAGTCGATTTAGATATGTTACAGTTCGGTAGCATACGACGGTAAAGTATAAATTATGTTTAATTGTCATTATGTGTTGCACTGATCGTGTTTATGATTGTTGACTGTTGTAATATGTTAAATGTCTTCGTTGTGATATATGTTTATTATTTTGACATATTATTGGCATTTAGCATCGGGCAAACAGTTATGACATTCATGTTGATCCTATCGTTCTTGTTAGCCCATTGTTGATATCCATTGTTATCTGGCACTGTTGTTTATCTCGGGATCATAGTGTGGCGGATAGGCCTATACACATGAGACCGTAGATGTGATTGAACAATCCCGTGGTTAGTGCAGCCTTTTGAGGTGAGCGCTGGGATTGTATCATCTAGTTCGTTCTGTTGTGCCATCCTGTTATATCGTATCAGCTGTATGGAGGCCGAGTCAGGGGTGTTATTCAACACAGCTTGGCATACCTCGCATACTTGGCCGGGTGGTTTAGCTTCATGACGATGTAGCTCCCCTGTGTTGTTGCTCGAGCATTATTCAAGTTGTTATCGTACCGTTTGTTGGCTCCTGTTATCCCGATTATTTGTTGAGCCTTTCATGCATTTCATATCACATTTTATTCTATGATTATGCAGGATTTATGTTTATTGTTTTTATTGTCAAACTGTTTCATACCAGAATCCTAACCTCAGTTGTTTACTGGGGGGGCTGCTGTGGTTGGTTTTGGGCACCATGGTAGATCTCCCGAGTCGTTTTGCAGCATCAGGCCGAGGTTCCGGTAGTGGAGCTCGGGATTGAGGTTGGATTGCTTGGTTCTATTCAGTGGAGTATCCCAGTCAGTCTATATGTATGTCTTGAGTTGTTTCAGTCTTGTATTGTATCTTATTTGCCGGGGAGATGCCTCGTGTATTTGTAGTGATATTTGGTTGTTCTTGTTATATTCTGAGGCGACTCTGTGATTTTAACTATCTGGTGAGTATGTGGTAAATTTTAAATTCTGTTTAGTCCTGGCCCGTGCGGCTATAGGTTGTTTACTTTGGTTTTGTTTTATTGACTCTAATTGGGGTATATTTTGATATAAAATGCTGCTTGAGTTTTCGGGATGTCCTACTTACGGGGAGGTCATGCCGAAATTTTTCTAGGCCCTGAGGTCCCTTTTAAAGAATTTTAAACCTTTTTCCGCTGCAATTTTAAATCAAACCATTATTGTTTGATCATTAATTGTCGTTAGAGTAAATGAGCCTCACAAGTTTTGCCTTGTACCGCTTGCTACCATCATGCTCTTCTTTTAACCGTTACATCCACTTGTTATGTAATGTCTATTTACCATGCGGAAGTTCTGTCAACTCCCACGTCTGGTTGGATGACAGTGAATCCATCTCATCTTCCATGGCTAACTCCCACTTGATTGAATCGCCATTTTTCATAGCCTCTTCATAGGTCTCCGGTTCACCTTTGTCTGTCATAAAATATAGTGCATGGGAGTATCTCTCAGGTGGTCTAATGGTTCTCAAAGATCTCCTGAGTTCAATCACCAGAGTTTGTGGGTCATCATCTTGTGCAGTTTTTTCTTCATCTTCCTGGTTACTGGTTTTCGATTCATTCACAGGAATATATGTCAATGGAACTTCATCGATCTTCTTGACTTCAGAACATTCATCTCCAGCTCCAATGTCTGACTTGTCCTTGTACAGAAGTTGCTCATTAAAGATTATATCCCTACTCCGAATGATCTTTCGATTTTGGTCATCCCAGAAACGATAACCAAACTCATAAGATAGACATCCAAACACTTTCAAGAAAGAAGCACTTCTTTGGTTTCGGATCAAGTTTTGTTCTGCTTGCTGAATCAATATGAAAATAGGATAGACATCCAAACACTTTCAAGAAAGAAATGTTTACTTCTTTGCTGCTCCAAAGCTCTTCGGGTATTTTGTAGTCTAGTGGTACCGAAGGTTTTCTGTTGATCAGATATGCTGCAGTGTTAACAACATCAGCCCAGATTGATTTTGGCAATCTAGAATGCAATCTCATGCACCTTGAGCGTTCATTCAAGGTCTTGTTCATCCTTTCAGCTACACCATTCTATTGAGGTGTACCAGGAATGGTTTTCTCTATCTTGATCTCGTTCTATGCACAATATTTATTGAACTCATCATCTTCATATTCTCCACCATTGTTAGACCGTAAGCACTTCAGCTTCAAGTTGGTCTAATTTTCCACCATGGCTTTCCACCTTTTAAAGGTCTCGTAAACATCAGATTTATTTTTCAGAAAATAAACCCAAACTTTTCTACTCGAATCGTCAATGAATGTGACATAGTATCTCGTGCCTCCAAGGGATGTCACGGGAGATGGTCCCCATACATCAGTATGAACCAGCTCCAACTTTGCTGCTTTCGGTTCTCTACCGTCTTTCAAAAAGCTCACCTTCTTCTGCTTTCCAAAAATACAGCTTTCACATAGTTGGTGTTCAACAGTCTTTAATTCTGGTAGCTTTCCTTTTGACACCAAAATCTTCATTCCCTTCTCATTCATATGTCCAAGTCTATAATGTCATAGACTTGAATTGGCTCCAGCATCCACAGCTGCTAATGTATCTCTGCAACTGGAAGTCATATAAAGTGTTCCAGTTTTCTTTCCTCGAGCAACAATCATGGCTCTTTTGTTCACTTTACAGGAACCATCACCAAAGGTCACATTATGACCTTCGTCATCGAGCTGTCCCACTGATATCAGATTTCTTGTTAATTTCGGTACATGCCTAACTTTGTTGATTTTCTAGACAGATCCATTTGACATCTTCATCCGGACATCACCCAAAAAATAGCTAAGCACTTTTGGTGCCCTAGTATTATCATTGGATTATTAAACACGATAAAATTATATAAATCAATTATTAATTTAGAGAGGTAATAATTAAATTGATAGATTAATACATTTTTTTGTTTTAAAACGTATTATTAAAATTTAGCAAACATAAATTTAATTACATAAAAAGTCATTGTGTTTTACTAATGTTTGTATGATATTCATTGTATTAATATAAAAAAATAAGTATTTTTATTTTTGGGTCCAAAAGAATATAAAAGCTCAAATATCTAAAATTAAACCTACTCATTAAAAAATAATAGATATTAGGAAACATCTTCCAAGAATATAGAGTTTTTTCCATAAAAAAACTCTATCCTTTATTTCTTCCTTCATATAAAGTTCCTTATTTCTCACTAGGCAGCCAAGGAATCGTCACAAGGCGTGATCACGCCTTATCCAAAAAAATCTTCTGAATTTTTCTGCTCCACGTCTTCCACTAAGATCATATCGGCAACTTTAATTGTGATATAAAAGCATACTTTTTAGCCCATATTTATCGCAAGAGTAGAAAACTTCTTTCTACCATAAAATCACAAAAAATGTGTCAATTAAGCACGTTGATAGTCGTAACAATGAGAGATATGACAATAAAAATACAAACTATTATGAATCTATCATTAATATAATTGTATGAGCATTGGCCATTGATTAATTTATTTGATACTCAAAATATTTTGAGTAATATAATTTTGACTTTGGGTTATACTTCAGAATTTTTTTATACCTTTGTAATGTTATAAATATAAATTGCTTTTCAAAGTTTATTTAATTATTCATCATATTTGTTTTTCCACGAAATAATACAACGAGGTTTTGTACTCTCAAAATTTTTTTGGTTTTAAACATTTTAAGCTAACTCTAGGGTTTAAGGACTTGGAATTTTCACGAGAAATTAAGATATGTTTGGATTTATGAATTAGAAACCGCGGATACGAAATTTATGATTAATATTATTTGGATGAGTTTACAAATAGTTAGTATCAAATCCGTTTCCTATATATCAATTTTATCATGTTCATTAATATAATTATAATGAATTTCCATTCCAATTTGAATATCATTTGAAATCATTTCTGGAATCGAATATTTCTGCCTAAAACAAATTCATCCATCCAAACAAGTTATCTAATAAGTTCAACAACATATATAGAGAGTGTTTCCACTTGTAAATTCACGTACACTGGTGTACGATTAGGACAAAATATAATGTTAAGAGTATATTACCATTTATAAATAAGAAAATAAATTTGTTTAAAAAAACTTTTATTATTGATTACCATTCCAAAATACAAAATCACTTTTTGATTTCCCAATCATATTTCTTTACAATATATAAAGAGTGATCATTATAAATGGAGTAAATCCCATCACTTCTGGCATACCAAGGGTATGTATTGGAGATGAAGAGATGGAAATTCCCTTCAAAAACATTAAATGCCTTGTTTTTATCTCCCCACCAGAGATGACAGAAGAACAAAGTAGTTGCGAAAAAATTTTCACAGAAACTAAAATTAAAATATTGTTTAGTGGCAAGTGTATGGTATCCGAGATCATCGTCCCCAGAAGCGCAATGCACTAGTAAGAGTGGAGAATCTGGAGGAAGGTCGTTGATCACATAAACATGCAATTTGGGAGCCAAGAAGCAACGATGTTTTTCCAAGGCATTTCCTTTCGAAATGTTTGGAATTAGAAAGAGAAGGAATATTTTGATCAAAGTATAATTTTGCATCACTTGTAAAGATGTTATCTTCTAAAGAACAATTTTGATGCTAATTTCAACGTTGAGGTTCCTTTTATAGGTTTGATGCATATACTTGACCAACAGTTATACGATGCTGATAATTTGAAATTCAAAAGGAGATTTCGATTTGTAAAATTATTATGATTTATTAAAATAATTGAAGATTTTTAAACAGACATAATATGACCTTTAAAATTACGAGAATGTTGGAAAATCTATATACATACATACATATATTAATAAAAGTAAAATTATTACTATATAATAGCATCACCCATTGCTCTTTGCTTCAGTAAGGCATGAATCTTGAGTCTGTATTCCAAGTGTTGTGTTCCTTTGACAGTTATGATTTGTAATATAAAATTTGGCTGTATTTCGGTTGATCACATAAACATGCGAGAGAAAAGAAGCAAGGGTGTTTTTCCGAGGCATTTCCTTTCGAAATGTTTGGAATTAGAAAGAGAAGGAATATTTTGATCAAAGTATAATCTTGCATCACTTGTAAACATGTTATCTTCTAAAGGCGATTTTGATGCAAATTTCAACGTTGAGGTTCCTTTTATAGGCTTGATGCATATACTTGACCAACAATTATATGATGCTGGTAATTTGAAATTCAAAAGAAGATTTCGATTTGTAAAATTATTATGATTTATTAAAATAATTGAAGATTTTTAAACAAACATAATATGACCTTTAAAATTACAAGAATGTTGGAAAATCTATATGCATACATACATATATTTATAAAAGTAAAATTATTACTATATAATAGCTTCCCGACAAAAAAATCATGTTAGAAAAGGAAATAAATGTGAAGTAATTTTATTTTAATAATATTTCAATTTTCCATATTATTAATTAATTATTTTTTAAAAATAATAATATTCTTCATTATTTCTCATTTTTTAAATGTATTGATTTTGTAATAGTATTAAACAAAAATAAAATAATATATATATAATTAAATTAATAAATTATATTAAAAGATAAGAGTACATATATTTATTATCTCAATAGAGCTAAATTTATTCAAGAAACTTAAATCTGTAATGACACACAATAATTATGAAATATACAAGTATTTACAATTCTTTGTGTAATTCAATAAATTAAATAAATAAATATTAAAAACAAAAATAAAAATAGTTATTTGAAAAAATATATGTATTTAAATTTTCTGCAGTTACCTTTTTATGATACTTAAAAAAATATTATAAATCAATAGTCTAATTAAATTGTTTGTAAATATATATTGTAAGGTACTGAAATTAATTATCCGGTAATTTTGGCATAATTAGAATAATTATTGAGTTGTAAATTAAAATAATTATTTATGCCAAATAATTTTTGTAGGTGTGTTAAAAATATGTATTTTAGAATATCGGAGAATTTAACGATATAAAATACATATAGAGTTTAAATAACACACGGGAGCAAGAGTAATGCAAAACCAGGATTTTATTGGGCATGTGTTACTATTTTTTTTTAGTAACTAATATACATATACATACACACAACTTATCTTTGGGAGAGAGAAGAAGCCAATTTCCCAAAAACCCATTCCCGTGGCTTTCCTTTTTTTTTTTCTTCAAAATTTTCGTCACTTTCAGCACCTTCATTTTGGAGAGGTCATAACTTTACCGTCCTGCGTCGAAATCACGAACGGTTTGAGGGGTTTTCTTCCTTACATCAGTAGATTCGTTTTGAACCATGAATCGCTACTTTTGATGCTCGTTTCAGCCCCAATCGAACCCTGTTTCGGGACTGCTCATGTTCGAGTTTCTTGTTCGATTTTAGGTGAGCTATTGCTTGGTTTTTCTTGGTTCTTTGGAGTATATTGAGCAAGGATTTGAAGCTTAAATCTTACCTTGCCGTTCCTGCGTTTTCCAGCTAGTTTTCAGTTCGGTTTTTGGTCGTGAATAGTGTTTTCCGACGTCTTTTCCGGCGAGTAGAAACATTGGACCGCTAGCGACTAGTTTATACTTCGATCTTGGTAATTTTGGATCCAATTCCAGATTTTTCGGTGCATAAGTAGGCTGCCCCGAAGTGTAATTTTACTCACTTCGATTTAATTTCGCTCTGTCGATTTTAATGCATTATATTGACGTATATATTGCGTTTATATTGTAGGTTCGATCGTTGAAGAGCTTTGAGGTATAAATCGAAGAGTTTGTGAATTAGTATCGAGTTAATCGTGTGATTATTTTGGAGAATTACGGTTATTTAGTTGAAATTTCAGAATTGTTGAAATTGATTTGGGAATTAAGTTTTGATAATTAAAAATCAATAAGTTGGAATAATTTAGTTTTATTGGCGAATTGTGAATTATTCGACCTATTTTTATCATTGTTAGGTCGAGGAGATTAAAGTTGAGCTTGTTGTGATTTTAGGGTCGGTTCAGGTATATTACAGTTCGGTAACATACGACGGTAAAACATAAATTATGTTTAATTGCCATTCTGTGTTGCACTGATCGTGTTTATGATTTGTTGACTATTGTAATATGTTAAATGTCTTCGTTGTGATATATGTTTATTATTGTGACATATTATTGGCATTTAGCATCGGGCACACAGTTATAACATTCATGTTGAGCCTATCGTTCTTGTTAGCCCATTGTTGATATCCTTTGTTATCTGGCACTGTTGTTTATCTCGGGATCATAGTGTGGCTGATAGGCCTATACACATGAGACCGTAGATGTGATTGAACAATCCCGTGGTTAGTGCAGCCTATTGAGGTGAGCGCTGGGATTGTGTCATCTAGTTCGTTTTGTTGTGCCATCCTGTTATATCGTATCAGCTGTATGGAGGCCGAGTCAGGGATGTTATTCAGCACAGCTTGGCATACCTCGCATACTTGGTAGGGCGGTTTAGCTGCATGACGATATAGCTCCCCTGTGTTGTTGCTCTAGCATTATTCTAGTTGTTATCGTACCGTTTGTTGGCTCCTGTTATCTCGGTTATTCGTTGAGCCTTTCATGCATTTCATATCACATTTTATTATATGATTATGCATGATTTATGTTTATTGTTGTTATTGTTGAACTGTTTCATACTAAAATCCTAACCTCAGTTGTTTACTGGGGGGCTGCTATGGTTGCTATTGGGCACCATGGTAGATCTCCCGAGTCGTTTCGCAGCATCAGGCCGTGGTTCCGCCAGTGGAGCTCGGGATTGAGGTTGGATTGCTTGGTTATGTTCAGTGGAGTCTCCCAGTTAATCTATATGTATGTCTTGGAGTTTTGTCAGTTCGGTGTTGTATTTTATTTTCCGGGGAGATGCCCCGAGTATCTGTATGGGTGTTTGACATGTTATTATTTAGTTTGGATCAGTTTTAGTATATTTTAAAGCCTTGCCGGCTTAGTTGAATTGATGTTTGAGAATTGTTGATGTGTGCCTGGCAGGTACTTGCATGTGACTGTATATGTTTATCGCAGCGTCAGTTTTGAGTCATTTTAATATTTTCTGATGCTTGAGTTTTTTTTTCGGGATGTCCTATTTACGGGGAGGTCATGCCGAAATTTTTCTAGGCTCTGAGGTCCGTTTTAAATTATTTTAAACCATTTCCGCTGCAAATCTAAATCAAACCATTATTGTTTGATCATTAATTGTCATTAGAGTAAATGGGTCTCACATATATTTACGAAAAATTACTCAAAGCAGAAAAATAAATTTACCTAAATAGTTTGAGCATATCTCCTGTGAACGATTTCACATATCTAAATTTATCGGACGAGTCGACTCGCTATTTTCTAATATTTAATAAAATAAAACATATAAAAAATAGTGTGTTTATATAATATTTTTTAAAAAAACATTTGTTGACATATTAGGTATCTTAGAGTGAAAAAAGAAATATGAAGTGTACTTTTAAAAAGTGCGGTGTAAGTAACACTCCCTTGACTGTTAATATTGATCATATCAGTTAATTTAATTTCGAACTGTAAAAAATTTATATATATATATTACGCTTTTCAATTTTTTAGAGAAGAATGTCATCATAAATTTTTTGTATATTGACTGTCAATACATTGATGTTGTTGTTGTTATTATTATTATTATTTAATTAGAAATTTAGTATAAATATTTTTAAAATGTTCAAAAATTAATTAAAATTTTTAATCGAAATTTTCATCTAATAAATAATTTTTTTAAAAAAATATTTATTTATTCTTTAATAATTATCTATAATCTAGGATTTTTTTTTATAAATTTTTATACTCTTTTTATTAGTAACAAATTCACTCAATCCATTTATTGAATACAATGGTAAATAACTCAATTTGATGGCAGAATTGTTGTCTCAAAATGATTTCAAATGTATAAATTTTTTATATACTAATTAAATATATTTATTACGTCAATAATTTTAAGTAATTATTTAAACATCCATCTATCTATACATAAAAACCAAAGCGGTTCTTGAATTATTGAACACCGATGAATTAAATCGAGTTAGATTTTCAAACCAAAGCGGAAGACACTAAAAATAATCCTTCGTAGAAACCGATTAAACAATTTGTAAAACTATTTAAAATATATGCAAGTTGAATGATTAAAAATATTTTGGTTGAAGCATTTTATCAAACACTTTGTATGCAATATTTTGGTATTTAAAGAACACATAAAATATTTCAACAATGCATCTTTAAAAACAATGGAAATGATAAGTAAATGCAATAAATAAATAGACACAAATTTGTTTATGGATATTCGGAGATTAACAACTCCTACGTCACCCCTTCTTCCCCTTGGGAAGGATCCACTAGAAGACTTTGATTTATAGAACACCTTGTACAAACCCATTTCAACTTAGGATGTACCTCTTGCCTAATTTGAAACTCATAGCATACTCTCGAGTGTAGGCTGCAACATCACAATCCGCATAATGTTTAACGTCTCTTATGCAAAGACTACAAACACAATCTTTAATGTCTTTGTGTGAAGACTCACTCAACTAAACTTTGAAGTTCAACTATCTTGTATATGTGTGAGTGGTTGTGTGTGCGGAATTTATCCTTTAAAGTGTACATCTCAAATGTATTTTCACACAAGGGCTTGTGCTCTCAAATAACAGATTTCTTCATGCTAGATGTCCATGCTTTTAATCCCTTTCAAAAGCTCTTGTTTGATCTTCAAGATGTTGTATTTATAGACCCAACACTGATATATACGTTAGGCACAAGAACATGAACGGTTGAAAATTTTTTGCACTGTTTCTGAAATTGCAACAGTCAAATTCGCCTTGCTGGATATTTTCCCGAGCTTAAACTGGTTGGTCAACGGTTCAAACTGCACAGTGGTTGAATTGGTCAGCGGTTGAAAACAGTTCAACGGTTGAAACTAGTCAGCGGTTGAAAACTGGTCAGCGGTTCAAACTGGTCAGCAGTTCAATCTGGTCAGCATCTCCACCGCAGCTCAACCGGTGTGTTGTGCAGAACTAGCAGCTTCATCACCATTTATTAGCATCTTAAGCTTCGATTCAGACTTTGACTTCTGAAGATGATTTGTAGATCATCGTCTTACCTTTCCAACTCATACTGAATCGCTTCATTCCAATAATCGAGCAGAGATATATGGTCAAAATATCACAACTGCTCATATCCAACTGATTGTTGTTTTCGTGCAATCAGTTTGGCCATTCAATGAATGGTTGGAACTAGATAACATCCGATTTTGCCCAATTGACGTGAAATACGACTTGTTCCAAATTGCGGTTTCGGATAAGTCAAGTTGGCGGATTGTCATTTGAATCATCCAGCTGGGAGATATCATCAAAACACCGAAACTCGCCAGAAATTCAGTTTGGCTAAATTCAGTTTCATTTTGCTTCTTGTGTTTGCAACTTCACATCTGATTAAATATGTTAGAAATACAATAACAAGTTTTGTTAACATCAAAATTAAGATTGCGAACATGAAATGTTCCAACAAATTGTCTAATTAAATGTGTGTTAACATATTTTTGAAAAATTACTCAATGTAGAAATTATTTTTTTACCTAAATATAAGTTTGAATGAGTTTCTTATTAAAAGACATCACAAATCTATGTTAATGGGATGAGTCGACTCGATTCATATCTTGAGTGAAAAATAGTAATGTTTACATAAAACAATTTTTTTCATTCATATGGTTGGATAGAATATTTGTATCGTAAATTGTCTCATGAGACTATCCCATAAGATTTTTTGTGAATTAGTTTTAATATTTTATTATATTTAATAAAATAAAATTTATAAAAGACACTGTACGTTTATATCAATAAATTAAAAAAGCATTTGAAGACATATTAAGCATTTTAAAGTAAAGAAAGAAATATGAAGTGTATTTTAAAAATTGAAATGCAAATAACAACCCCTTAATTTTTTAACTGACTGTATCATTTCATTTAGTTTTGTTTGCAGCTTTGGAATTTGCGTTACTTTTATATATTTAGTTACGCATGTTCTTCATACTCCTGATTTGAATATGATCTGAAATACCACTGCATTTAATGAGCCAACCCATTTTGAGGTATGGATTAGGCCGGCGAACTCTTAAAAATAAAAATAAAAATAACTAAAGTTAACCTATCACGCTACACTTGTATATCTCAGATCTTTAATTTTATGTTGTTTAAAATATACACCATCAGTATGAGCATACCAAAAACACGTGTCACGAATGCACTCTTGATCCAATTTTTTAAATTCAACTCAGACTCGTAAAATCTCAGGTACAACATGATGCATTATTTATATTTAGGAGATATAATTGTATGAGCATCGCTGTCACATTTGATTAATTAAGCCGTTTTAAATATTTTTAAAAAATTTTAAAAAATCGAAAATAATATTATTGTTTTCTAAAAATAGAAAAATTTACCAAGGAACATATTTTTAAAATTCAAGAATTTGTCTATAAATAAAACTCATTTTTAATTATGTGTTTTTTTACATTTAATAATGTTATGTTTTTTAAAATCATGTGTAAGTTTTAAAATTTAATTACGTAGAAATGGAAATTATTTTATGTTATTTTTAAATACACAGTTATTAAAATAGAATGAAAAAGTTAATATTTGAACATCATTTCACCGCCGTAGGAAAATACAATAAAGTCACAAATTTTGACATCCCCAACTTTCTCACACCATTAAATATGCTCTTGTAAATTGCTTTTGCAAAATTTATTTAATTATTTATCATTTTTTTTTTTGCCATGAAATAATTCAATGAGGCTTTATACTTTCAAATTTTTATGGTTGTTAACATTTTAAGCTTATTCTATGGTTTCAGGACATGAAATTTTTACGGGAAAATAGGGTATGCTTGGATTGATAAATTAAAATCCATGATTTATCTTATTTGGATAAATTTACATAAAGTTTATTTCCTATTAATTTAATCATTCTGATTAATTAAATTAAATGAATTTTCAATGCAATTTGAATTTCATTTGAATTTGAAATCGTTTATCAAATCAAATTCATTCATCCAAATACAATACGAAGTTATCTAATTAGTTCAACGGTGTTGCCACTGGTTCAGTCATGTGCACTATTGTAGGATTAGTACAAAACTATAATGTTAGAGTATCTTACCATTTATAAATATGAAAATAAATAGAAAAACAACTCATATTATTAATTATCATTCCAAAATGCAAAATCACTGACGGTTTTCCCAATCATATTTCTTTACTATCTGGGAAGTGTACCTGAAAAAGGAGTAAATCCCATCACTTCTGGCATACCAAGGGATTGTATGGTAGCGGGAGAAAGTGGTTTTAGATCTAAAAACATCAAATGTTTTATGTTTATCTCCCCACCAAAAATGACAGAAGAATAAAGTAGTCGGGAAAAAATTTTCACAGAAACTCCAACTAAATTCTTGTTTAGTGGCAAGTGTATGGTTTCCGAGATCATCATTCTTAGAAGCGCAATGCACTAGTAAGAGTGGAGAATCAGGAGGAAGGTCGTTGATCACATGAATATGATATTTGTGGGCCAAGAAGCAACCACGTTTTTCCAAGGCATTTCCATTTAAAATGTTTGGAATCAGAAAGAGAAGTAATATTTTGATCAAAGTAGAATATTGCATTACTTGAACAGATGTTATCTTCTAAGGAACGATTTTGATGCTAATTTCAACGTTGAGGTTTCTTTTATAGGCTTGATGCATATACTTCACTAACATTCATATGATGTTGGTAATTTGAAATTCAAAAGGAGATTTCGATTTGTAAAATATTATGAATTAATAGTGTTAATTGAAGATCTTTTAACAAACATAATATGACCTTTAATTTTTTTTTTTAAATATCACTTCTTTTTAATTTTTTTCCCAACCAATAATAGGGTATAATCTCTAATATTATATTATTTGCTTTTCAAATAATCTTCTACTTTGATTTTATTTTATTTTTTGATCACTCTAATATTATAAACGAAACCACTCTTGACACCTATAAATCTTACAGCAATGTACTCTTACAAATTTCACACAGAGGTAGAATAATTTTTTTAATTAATAATTAATTTTTTTTAAAACAATGGCAGGTATCGCCCTTGTCAGCCCCAACCCACAATCCCATACGACCTGACCGTTTGACCTGCCTTCCAACAAGTTACTAAAATTGTAAACCAATCCGTCATTTTTTAACGGTGGGTTTGGTCGACCCCACTAGTCGAACACAAATTGACGACTATACATGTGATTTATCATTTGAGTACGCGATTTACCATAATTTCTGTTTATTAGTATTTTTATTTAGTTGTACGTACTGGGCTTGCTTGTAAGGCCCGAGATTTTATTACTGTAATCTGAGATTAATTTGAAATGATTTATTTATTAATTAAGATGATTATAAACGGAACGGATCAGACCGAGAGAACCGAAAGAAGATTTGACATGAAGTACAAGAAGAGTCCCCGCGCACATGAGCGACAAGTATCGGCGCACATGCGCGAAGATTACAGAAGCATCGGCGCACATGCACGAGATAAGGCGCGCATATGCGCGACCCGTCCAGAAACTTTGGCGCATATGCGCGAGATGAAGCGCGCATATGCGCGAGTGGTTAAAAGTCGAGACCCGTAGGTCTCGCGCATATGCGCGAGACGTGTTATGTGAAGGAGTGAGCCACTTGCCTTGCATGCACGAGATATATATATATATATATATATATATATATATATATATATATATATATGTATAAATCGATTGTTCCTTCAGTAAGGAGAAGAAAGAAGTACGGAGAAGCCTGAAGAACTTCATACATCTTTTGCCTCGTAGATTTGAGTGTTACGCAAAATCCGTCCGTCTGTTTTTGAATCTGATTACAGTACTGTGTTCCTATCAACGCAGGCTACAACTGAACGTGAGTTTTATTACGTTTAGACATGATTTGAAATTATGATATTGTCAGAATTGAATACGAATCAGATATGATGTTTCTGCTACAGTAGACATTGTATAATTGAAGTCAGATTAAAGAATAGACTGGTTATACAATTATTATGAATTTCAGAGTTGATTTAGTTGAGATTCTATATCAGAGTTGTGTTATTATTCAGATTATGAATTGTACTGATACTGATTATGAATTCTGATATTATATCTGTGATGTTGAGATTGACGGGGTTATCAAGACTATATTATTATGCCGTCGAAACATCAGTTGATTGATATTGATCAGATTCAGTATTGATTGAGATTGTATTGTTATGTCATTGACATTAATCAGATTGTGCTTGATTTGAGTATTGATCATAACAGGTTTTGAACTGAGTTATATACTGATATTGTATTTATGCGATCGTCATTGTCAGATTCGGTATGGACAGATTGGAATACAAGACTTCGTCTTCATCAGACCGAGAAGAGAAAGGTATAAATTGATGTTAATTGAGAGACCGACTTGAGTTAGATTTAACTCGAGTTTCCCTAAACCACATACTTGTATGGTATTGTTTTTATACCTTTGTGTTTTAATGATTATGTTATTCTATTGAATTAGAATTAGAGAGCTATTGAGTGAGAGTCACTGACAGAGGGGTTAGATTTTGACAGTATAGTCACTGACTCATTGCACATTGTCAGACTAGGCTTAGTCTTGATAGATACGCCAAGGCACTGGACGTTTGGGGTATCGATATGCTTAAGATACAGACATTGTTCTTATTGTAGATTATTCGATACAGCTAGACCAAAGTCCAGAAATAAGAACGTACCGCCACCGCGGACTGGTAGTAATAGGTGGGAGACTTGTTACGTTCTTATTCACCGGGATCCCTAGATTAGAATGAGAGATGAGTCGAGTCTTAGATATCGAGACTAGAACTTGATTTACAGATTTGTATTGATTTATGTTTCGTAGATTACGATTCAGATATTATTTACAGATTGGTATTGAATACATGTTGTTTGATTATGCTACATGTGATAAGATATAATTCATACTTTTATGTTAATTTAGTTAACTGCATGTATACATTATTTATACTGAGATTTATTCTCACCGGAGTATCCGGCTGTTGTCTTGTTTGTATGTGTTCATGACAACAGGTGGGGCAGGATCAGGGTCAAGAGGATGAAGAGAGATCGAGATTAGAGTGGTGATTCCGGACTTGGATGTAGACTTGGTTTAATACTGGAAATTAGTAGTTGAACCTTAGACTAGTTTGAATAATTGTTGTACATTATTGTACTTTTATACTGAGATGTATATTAGTTAAATTCCATTACGTTCCGCACTTATATTTTAAAAAGAAAAATTTTTAGACCATGTTTATCTTAATTGATAATTAAATCCCAAAGATGATTAAGAAGATGATTAGCGTCCGGGTCTCCACAACAGGTGGTATCAGAGCGAAAGATCTTTAGACTGAGATAGAAGAGAATGAGCGGGGTAGATTGAGTTTTCTTTCCTTGCATGTGATTGCTAGCATGAGATTTATTTTAATGTTGACTTACATTGTGTGTGCTAGCATGACATTATGCTTTACTGCTTTAAAATACATGTTATCTAATTATCTGATTTGAATTGGTAATATGTATTATTGAGTATGAATCAGATTTGATTCTTGATCAGCAGTAAGATGATCAAAGAAAGATTGGAACAGATTTGTAGTATTTGAGTACTAATGTTTTGATAAGCAGATATACCTCCACGGAGAATTCCAGAAAAGGGTAGTACTTCGACTGAACTGATAGATGTATCAGAAACTCAGATGGAAATACAGTTGGAAGAGTTTCAGTTATTTCAGCCGCCGATTCTGAGTGGTATCGAGACGTCTGAAGATTGTGAGAACTGGTTTGATGACATAGAAATACTGTTTGATTTACTTGATTATTCAGATGAGCAGAGAATTAAACTGATATTCCACCAGTTACGAGAGACTGCCAGGAGTTGGTGGATTACAAGTAAAAGAATGCTAGAACAGAGAGGTACAGTGATTTCGTGGGAAATATTCAGAACTGAATTTTATCGAAGATTTTTCTCAGTTTCGTACCGGGAGGACAAGAAAGCAGAGTTTGAGAATTTGAGACAAGGTCAACTGAATATTGAAGGATATGTTGCTAAATTCTCTACTCTACTGCGTTTTGCTCCTCATGTAATTGGGAATGATGAAGCTGTAGCGGATCAGTTCATCAGAGGATTGAACTCGGAGATAGTTGCATTGATGAATATGCAACGACCTTACCATTTTGTTGATGCCTTGAGTAGAGCGAAGAGAGCGGAGGCGAGTCTGATTAGACAACTAAAAAGGGTGTGCGATGCAACCCCAGATACAGCAATCCCCTCTCCGATTTGATAAAGGCAGTACGAGTGGAAAGCAAGATTTGATGAAAGCTCGAAAGAAACAGTTTAAGAAGTTAGGAGCGGACTGAGTGGTTCGTCTAGCTCCAGTGGTTCTAGCCCGAGTTATACTGGAGTATATTGCAGAACTTGCGGAGGGAGACATCTCACAGAGCAATGCCAGGGAGTGACTAGTAGTTGCCATATTTGTAGACAGCCGGGACACTTTGCGAGAGTTTGTCCTCAAAGAAGTTCCCGAAGATTTTAGGGAGCAGAAGACCGAGGAACATACCCAGGGCACACTTGATGATATAGTAACAGGTACTGATCTTTTACGATTATGTGGCTTATGTATTGATATATATACTAATGCATTTTCTACGATTATCTTTGACTGAGTTGCATTGATATATGCTGTACCTGTTGGGTCTGTATTTACTGTAGTATTGATTCCCTTATTTTTGGGAAAGAAATATTGATATTAAAGATTTCTGTGAAATACCGTATACTACAGTAAGATGAGAATAAGATTGAGTTAGATTATGATGTACTTGTGTTTTCTGATTTGACCGCATTATTGATATTAATATGCTGAACAAGTACAGAACTATTATAGATTCCTTTCAGGAGAGTGTAAAATTCAGACCAGATATGGCTGATGAGTAAAGATTTCACGGTAAGGATTCTAGATTTAGAATTCCTTTGATATCTGTATTGTCTAAGACTCGATTGATACAGAAAGGAGCAGATGGTATCCTTATGTATTCAGTAGATGTACTGAAATCGAGCCTAGCATTGGCAGATTGTCAGTGATGTACGAGTTGGCTGATAATTGCCAGATAAGATTTCAGATTTGCTTTATATCAGAAAGATAGATTTCAGAATTGAATTGATATCAGGTACTGTTGTTGTTTTAGAATTCAATACAGAAGGATATTGAATGTACAGAATGATACAGAATGAATTGAAAGAATTAAAAGATCAGTAGAAGAGTACCGACCAGGAGTTACATCTGATTTAGTGTTTCTCTATGGCATGTTTCAGTATGTTTAGAGATATTCTGTTGATTTCATGCTGGTTGTATCTATGATATTTTGATATACTTGCAGCATCTGATTGACTGAATCGAATATCTGAAGATTGTATTGAATACTCTGAAAACTGTAATTATTGTATACAGAAATTATTTAGATATGAATTCTGCTTGAAACAGATTGTATTCAGAATATGCGATATCTGAAGTTAGTATACCGATTGATTTTGACGCAGTTGAGATCAGAATCAGTGACTGAGAATGATACCGATATCAGAGAGATCAGAAATATCAGAAATGTCAGAATTGTCAGAAATTTATTTTTGGTCTGAGTTGGCAGATTATCTTATACGATTGTTATTTTGTGTCTGCCTGAGTATTGTTATATTTTTACAGCAGTATTTAATACAGATCATTGTGAACCGTTGAGATTATATACAGATTATTTAAACCGAATCAGAGCTGAATTCGAGAATTACGGCAGTTCAGAGATTTAATCCGAATGTTCAGAACTTAATTTCAATAATCAGAGCAGAACATCGATCCGAGTGACAGATATGTGATTTTTACTGTATAAGAATGATTATCTTGTGACGTCAAATATTTCATAATTGTACAATCGAATTTGATATCGATAATCAGAACCGAATACCATGTAGGTATTTTTCTTTAGTTTATATTATTAACTGATTTCTTGTGCTGCATAGTTCGAATTTGAAATGACAGATAGGGTCAGAAGCGCACAGAAATGGATTCAGTAGTCGTTCAGGTAACAGAAAGTGTATGATAATTCGAACAGACAGTTTTGATATAGACAGATTAAATCAGTTATGATAGAATTATACTGAAATGTTGGCAGAATTGTACTGATATGTCTGAATTGTCAATAAATGAAGACAGAAAAAATAGAAATTAGAAGATTTATTACAGAATTTGTATATTTCTGACTAGACTTAGGGAGTATATTTCGATGAATTTCGTAATGAGATCACTGCAATACTTTCCAGATTATGATATGATATGATTGTGATTGACAGATTGTTCAATCTATATCTATTAGTTTGTACAAAATATCGTACAAACATGACCAGAGGACAAAGATCGATGTCAAAGAAATGGTCAGATTGACCAGAATGTTGAAATAGATTATATCAGATTGTGAATTTGGATTGATTTTGTACTTGTGGAAAAATATACCATAAATTTTCTTATATATTATCCACCGACTGACAGATAGTCAGAGGGTACTATCCAGATATTGGAAGGTATCCAGGGAGCTGCAGTGCTGGATGCTAGCACTGATTGATATGACATATGGTCGCTGTGTGAATTATTGTATTCAGATTACCAGATGGATAATGAGATAGTTACAGATGACACATAGTACAGTGAGTACTGCAGAGTTCTTTGATATAAGAATAATATCTCATAGATACCTGAGATAGGGTCTGATACGGTCAGAGATATGACAAAGAAAAGGTAGCTAATTCAGAAAAGAATGAAGATAGCTCAGACCAGACAGACTTAATATGCCAACGTCGGATGGTGACGATTGGTATTCGAGGCTGAAGATTTAATATATCCTTGAATGGGATAAACAGATTTGATAACAGCTGATGGTAGTGATTTGTTATGAGCTGTGGTTTGGTATATACGGATGTTATATAGCCAGTATTGCGAGATTGATTTTGTCAGAGCTATTTTGAGAGATAGAATCTAATATAAGATTGAGATTTCAGAATGGATTCATTAAGATGAGTTTCTGATTTAAACTCGTTATACATTTCTTCTGATAGATCTGAATTGATTACTTACGAGTTCGAGGACGAACTCAGATCTAAGAGGGGGAGAAATGTAAGGCCCGAGATTTTATTACTGTAATATGAGATTAATTTGAAATGATTTATTTATTAATTAAGATGATTATAAATGGAACGGATCAGACCGGGAGAACCGAAAGAAGATTTGACATGAAGTACAAGAAGAGTCCCTGCGCACATGCGCGACAGGTATCGGCGCACATGCGCGAAGATTACAGAAGCATCGGCGCACATGCGCGAGATAAGGCGCGCATATGCGCGACCCATCCAGAAACTTTGGCGCATATGCGCGAGATGAAGCGCGCATATGCGCGAGTGGTTAAAAGTCGAGACCCGTAGGTCTCGCGCATATGCGCGGATTGTGTCGCGCATATGCGCGAGACGTGTTATGTGAAGGAGTGAGCCACTTGCCTTGCATGCACGAGATATATATACATATATATGTATAAATCGATTGTTCCTTCACTAAGGAGAAGAAAGAAGTACGGAGAAGCCTGAAGAACTTCATACATCTTTTGCCTCGTAGATTTGAGTGTTACGCAAAATCCGTCCATCTGTTTTTGAATCTGATTACAGTACTGTGTTTCTATCAACGCAGGCTACAACTGAACGTGAGTTTTATTACGTTTAGACATGATTTGAAATTATGATATTGTCAGAATTGAATACGAATCAGATATGATGTTTCTGCTACAGTAGACATTGTATAATTGAAGTCAGATTAAAGAATAGACTGGTTATACAATTATTATGAATTTCAGAGTTGATTTAGTTGAGATTCTATATCAGAGTTGTGTTATTATTCAGATTATGAATTGTACTGATACTGATTATGAATTCTGATATTATATCTGTTATGTTGAGATTGACGGGGTTATCAAGACTATATTATTATGCCGTCGAAACATCAGTTGATTGATATTGATCAGATTCAGTATTGATTGAGATTGAATTGTTATGTCATTGACATTAATCAGATTGTGTTTGATTTGAGTATTGATCAGAACAGGTTTTGAACTGAGTTATATACTGATATTGTATTTATGCGATCGTCATTGTCAGATTCGGTATGGACAGATTGGAATACAAGACTTCGTCTTCATCAGACCGAGAAGAGAAAGGTATAAATTGATGTTAATTGGGAGACCGACTTGAGTTAGATTTAACTCGAGTTTCCCTAAACCACATACTTGTATGGTATTGTTTTTATACCTTGTGTTTTAATGATTATGTTATTCTATTGAATTAGAAGTAGAGAGCTATTGAGTGAGAGTCACTGACAGAGGGGTTAGATTTTGACAGTATAGTCACTGACCCATTGCACATTGTCAGACTAGGCTTAGTCTTGATAGATACGACAAGGCACTGGACGTTTGGGGTATCGATATTCTTAAGATACATACATTGTTCTTATTGTAGATTATTCGATACAGCTAGACCAAAGTCCAGAAATAAGAACGTACCGCCACCGCGACTGGTAGTAATAGGTGAGAGACTTGTTACGTTCTTATTCACCGGGATCCCTAGATTAGAATGAGAGATGAGTCGAGTCTTAGATATCGAGACTAGAACTTGATTTACAGATTTGTATTGATTTATGTTTCGTAGATTACGATTCAGATATTATTTACAGATTGGTATTGATACATGTTGTTTGATTATGCTACATGTGATAAGATATAATTCATGCTTTTATGTTAATTCAGTTAACTGTATGTATACATTATTTATACTGGGATTTATTTTCACCGGAGTATCCGGCTGTTGTCTTGTTTGTATGTGTTCATGACAACAGGTGGGGCGGGATCAGGGTAAAGAGGATGAAGAGAGATCGAGATTAGAGTGGTGATTCCGGACTTGGATGTAGACTTGGTTTAATACTGAAAATTAGTAGTTGAACCTTAGACTAGTTTGAATAATTGTTGTACATTATTGTACTTTTATACTGAGATGTATATTAGTTAAATTCCATTACGTTCCGCACTTATATTTTAAAAAGAAAAATTTTTAGACCCCGTTTATCTTAATTGATAATTAAATCTCAAAAATGATTGAGAAGATGATTAGCGTCCGAGTCCCCACATTGCTCACCCCCAATTTTGGGCATACAAAAAACATGTGTTGTGATTGCAAGCTTGAACCAATGTCGCGTTGAATGATTCGAAACTACTAGTTTCGAAACCCATGCTAAATGACAGTCCAGACAAAGCGATTCCTCGTATTTAGTACCTTGAATCCGATTCCTTTGTCTAAATATGTAAAAGTTTGGAGTTAATGAACTCGAATCTTACAAAATTCTTATCCTCTCGAGGCATTTATATGGTCTTATGTTGATTTGCCTGACATGTGTGATTTGCAGCTGCCATATATATCCGAGATTTATTTAGTACAAACTTGATGGATAGTGATTATGGTTTCTCGTCATATAAAAAAAGTAAAATTACAATAAGTTCCATCAAGTATCTCACATTCAAGGATTACTACAATAAACTACAATTTTATTCATCCTTATTGAAATCACACATTTGGTTGAACCCAATTAATCTTCACAAAAACTCCTAATATACTATCCTCTGTCTGCTCTAAGATACAAATCGATGGTACATGTAAGAATTTTCAATCACAATTAACTTATCCATTCATAAAATAATAATTAATTATCTTCAGTTTTAAGGTACGAAGTATA
The DNA here is from genome assembly GCF_025594145.1 of Primulina tabacum. NCBI lineage: Eukaryota > Viridiplantae > Streptophyta > Magnoliopsida > Lamiales > Gesneriaceae > Primulina > Primulina tabacum. Next base: position 6,480,245 of record NC_134550.1, on the reverse strand, counting down.
CATTGACAATTTATGTAATTCATATAATTATATGTAATAAAGTATTTATAATATTTTATAACATAATTGTTATTGATTAATTTTAGTTATAATCGGATTATATCATGAGTTGTAGCATTATTTTTTAAAAAAACCTTTACAATTTATAGGAATAGTAAACACTGCCTTAAAAGTTGAGTTGTTGCTATCTATTGTACGTTCCCTCAAAAAACTTAATGTTAAACAAGGAAATAAATGTCATTTAGTATTATATTTAATAATGTTACAATTTTCAGTACCATTAATTTATTATTTAAAAAAATAATAATATTCATCATTGTTTATAATATATTTATTTAAATGTTTTGATTTTGAAATAATATCAAACAAAAATACATTAATATATTTTTATATGTAATTAAAGCAATAATTTACATTAAAAGAAAAAGAATACAAATATTTATTATTTCAATGAATAAAAATTTATTTGAGAAACTTAAAATTACAATGACACACACAATAATTACGAACTATACAAGTATTTACAATTTTTTTTATTCATTAACTTAAATAAATAAATATTATAAATAAAAATAATTATAATAATGTTCTATGATACTTTAAAAAAATGTTAGAAATGAATTTTCTAATTAAAATGTTTGTTAACATATTTTTGAAAAATTACTCAATGTAGAAAAAAAAATTACCTAAATTATAAGTTTGAATGAGTTTTCTATGAGACGACCTCACAAATCTATGTTAATGCGACTGAGTTGACTCGAGTCATATCTTGAGTGAAAAATAATAATGTTTACATTAAACAAATTTTTTTTCATGCATATGGTTGGGTATAAGATTTGTATCATAAATTGTCTCATGAGACTGTCTTTGTGAATTAGTTTTAATATTTTATTATATTTAATAAAATAAAATGTATAAAAGACATTTTATGTTTATATCAATAAATTAAAAAATCATTTGAAGACATATTAAGCATTTTAAAGTAAAGAAATAAATATGAAGTTTATTTTAAAAAGTGATGAAATGTAAATAACAACCCCTTAAACTTTTAACTGATTGTATCATTTCATTTAGTTTTGGTTACAATTTTGGAATTTGTGTTACTTTTGTATATTTAGTTATGCATATTCTTTACACTCCTGATTTGAATATGATCTCAAATGATATAAAAATTTTATATAATAATTAATATATTTATTATATCAATAATTTTAAATAATTACTAAACATTCATACTTACTAATATTTAGGGTGTTCATCAGTTGGTTCGGTTCAGTTTTTGGTTTTTTATTTAGGTTTTTTCGGTTTTACAAATATATAATCCGATATCCGAAAAAAATTTCTTCGGTTCGGTTTTCTACCGAAATGGTTCGGTTATTTCGGTTTTGATACAATTATTTCAATTAATAATATAAATATATTGTAAAATATAATATGTTATCTTTTTTACATGATTTATTAGTAAAACATTTAAATATAAAGTCTAAATGAATTACATAAACAACAATCAACTAAATATTATTCAAAATAATTCATCATTCACTGATATCATCTCAAGAAATATATAATAAAAACAAAATTATTAATTTAATGAAATTTCGATTTTTTCGATCGGTTCGGTTTTGACATGTATAATTCGAAATCGAACCAAATAAGTTTTGGTTTTAACATTTATATCCGAATTATAAAATTCGGTTTTCGGTTCGATTAAGTGTTCGGTTTATTCGTTTGGATTTTTGGTTTTATCCGAAGTTTGAACACTCCTACTAATACTAATATCATGTGCATCCCATGAGTGAGATACTAGTGCGTTTAATGAGCCAACCCATTTTTAGGTATGGATTAGGCCGACGAACTCTTTAAAGTAAAAATAACTAAAGTTAACCTACATTCTTAAAAATCTGTCATCATATTCTTAAATTAAAATGTCTCAAATATGTGATGAAATTGTCTATTGGTGTGACTAAAAAAATCGAGCATATTATTTTATCTATCAACTGATACATTAAAACTATCATTAGAAAATACTAGATTCTTCTTACAAAATAAAATTAATACACTAAAAGTCTAAAACTCATCCATAATTGCTACAACATATATTTTTTATATCAATAATGTTAAATAATTATTAAACGTTCATACTTACTAATATTAATACTCTGTTCATCGCGGGAGTGAGATATTAGTACATTTAATGAGCCAACCCATTTTGAGGTATGGATTAGGCCGGGGAACTCCTTAAAATAAAAATAACTCAAGCTAACCTATCATGCAACACTTATATTTCTCAGATCTTTAATTTTATGTTGTTTAAAATACACACCATCAGTATGAGCATACCAAAAACATGTGTTATGATTTATGAATACACACCATCAGTATGAGCATACTGAAATCATGTGTAAGTTTTAAAATTTAATTACGTGTAAATGTAAATTTTTTCAATTATGTGCAATTTTTAATGTTATTTTTAAATACAAAGTTATTAAAATAGAATGAAAAAATTAATATTTTAACATCATTTCACCACTTTAGGAACATACGATGAAGTCATCAATTTTGACATCACCAACTTTCTCACACCATTAAATATGCTCTTATAAATTACTTTTGTAAAATTTATTTAATTATTTATCATTTTTGTTTTGCCTTGAAATAATACAATGAGGCTTTATACTTTCAAATTTTTATGGTTATTGACATTTTAAGCTTATTCTATGGTTTCAGAACATGAAAGTTTTACGGGAAGATAGGTTATGTTTGGATTGATAAATTAAAATCAATGATTTATCTTATTTGGATAAATTTACATGAAGTTTATTTCCTATTAATTTAATCATTCTGATTAATTAAATTAAATGGATTTTCAATGCAATTTGAATGTCATTTGAATTTGAAATCGTTTATCAAATCAAATTCATTCATCCAAGTACAATATGTAGTTATCTAATTAGTTCAATGGTGTTACCACTTGTTGAGTCATGTGCACTATTGTACTGTTAGTACAAAATTATAATGTTAGAGTATCTTATCTTACCATTTATAAATATGAAAATAAATAGAAAAACAACTTATATTATTAATTATAATTCCAAAATGCAAAATCACCTACGGATTTCCCAATCATATTTCTTAAATATCAGGGTAGTGTGCTCGAAATAGGAGTAAATCCCATCACTTCTGGCATACCAAGGGATTGTATGGTAGGGGGAGTAAGTGATTTTCGATCTAAAAACATCAAATGCTTTATGTTTATCTCCCCACCAAAAATGACAGAAGAATAAAGTATTGGGCAAAAAAAAATCTCACAGAAACTCCAACTAAAATCTTGTTTAGTGGCAAGTGTATGGTTTCCGAGATCATCGTTCTTAGAAACGCAATGCACTAGTAAGAGTGGAGAATCTTCAAAATGTTTGGAATTTGAAAGAGAAGTAATATTTTGATCAAAGTATAATATTGCATTACTTATACAGATGTTATCTTCTAAGGAACGATTTTGATGTTGATTTCAACGTTGAGGTTTCTTTTATAGGCTTGATGCATATACTTGACCAACAGTCGTACGATGTTAGTAATTTGAAATTCAAAAGGAGATTTCGATTTGTAAAATATTATGAATTAATAGTGTTAATTGAAGATTTTTTAACAAACATAATATGACCTTTAATTTTTTTTAAAAAAATATTACTTCTTTTTAATTTTTTCCCAACCAATAATAGGGTATAATCTCTAATATTATATTATTTGCTTTTCAAATAATCTTCTACTTTGATTTTATTTTATTTTTTGATCACTCCTACTTTAATTTTGAAAATATTCTTAACCAAACCACACTTAACATCTATAAATCTTACACAATGTTCACACAGACGTAGAATAATTTTATTTTAATTAATAATAATTCTTTTTTAAAACAATGGCGAGTATCGCTCTGTCTGCCCCAACCCACAACCCATACGACCTGACTCGTTTTGATCCACCTTCCAACAAGTTACTAAAATTGTAACCCAATCCCTCATTTTTTAATGGCGGGTTTGGTCAAACCGATACTGGTCAAACACAAATTGACGACTATACATGTGATTTATCATTTGAGTACGCGATTTACCATAATTTCTGTTTATTAGTATTGTTATTTAGTTGTACGTACTGAGCTTGTTCACCCCCGATTTTGGGCATACAAAAAACATGTGTTGTGACTGCAAGCTTGAGCCAATGTCGCATGGACTGATTCGAAAACTACTAGTTTCGAAACCCCTGCTAAATGACAGTCCAGACAAAGCGATTCCTCGTACTTAGGACCTTGAATCCGATACCTTTGCGTAAATATGTAAAAGTTCGGAGTAAATGAACTCGAATCTTACAAAATTATTATTCTCTTGAGGCATTTATATGATTTAATTTACAGCTTCATACATATCTGAGATTTATTTAGTACAAACCTGATGGATAGTGATTGTGGTTTCTCTCGGTATAAAAAAATAAAATTACAATAAGTTCCATGAAATATCTCACAATCAAGAATTACTACAATAAACTCAAAGAAACTACAATTTTAATCATCATTATTGAAATCACACATTTGGTTGAACCCAATTAATCTTCACAAAAACTCCTAGTATTCTATCCTCTGTCTTTGCTCTAAGATACAAACTGAGAGACAATTTATGTAATTCATATAATTATATGTAATAAAGTATTTATAATATTTTATTACATGATTGTTAGTGATTAATTATAGTTAATCGGATTATATCATGAGTTAATGGTGCGAGATCTGGAGAGATCCGATTGAACTCGAAAACTCGGTAATTAATACGGGGGATGTATACGAGTCTCTGGATTCTAGTTGATTGAACGATGTTGCCATTAAATGGAGGAAGAACAAGAACTTCCCCCTACCCAAATATCCCATTGTTCAATGTAAATTTAACTAGTTGGGATGTATTTTTCAGGTATTTTTTATATAGTTATGAAAATTGAATATCCGACAAGGAGACAATTTCAAATTAGAATGATGTACAAATGCATACAAAATAATAATTTTTTCGAAAAGTGTATCGGTGATTTGATAGAATTGTGACTGCGAAGGATTAAGAAATTTCATATTTGTAAAAAATATTAAAATTTTTGAAAAATTTAGTTCAGTCCTAATGAAATTATTCGTAATCCAAGAAAAAAAATTAAATATGGTTTGATATATTCTCACAACGGAAAGAGGTCTCGGTCTTTAGACCCATTAAAGCATTCCATCTCCTAAAATAAATAAATAAAAACACTAACCCACATATTTTATGTTGCGGGACAAGTCTGGCTTATTTTGTGCCGTATTCGGTAGGGCGGGCCTACATTTAACTGGTCAGAAAATTGTCAATCCAACTCAACTATTTTATATAGTTAGACGGTCTGATCTTTTTTTACGACTCTATGTTCAAAGTCCATCCCAGGTTTCTAGTCAAATTTTGTTCTTACAAGTTCGAACTATTAGTTGAGCCAAATTCGAAACCTCAAAGAAACCTCTATGTCATTCATTAGCCAAAAATATAATCTAGTATATCACAAAGAGGCCCCTAAAGCTACAATCATTTCGGTTAAAAACAAAGTTTTTCTGTGTATGAAAAAGGTTCTCTTATCTATGTGTATTAACGGGTGGAAGAGGGAAATTTTAGAGAAGTGGAAATGCAAATGGAAACTGCCAAACTCTCACTTGTTATATTCTTCTTTTTAGTTCTTTCTCTGGCAATATTCTTGATTAACACTTTCTGCAGGTGAGAGAAGAAAATGTCGAAGCTACAAGGCCACAAGCAATAAAAGACAAATCATATCGATGGATTTACGAGCACAGAAGAATGCAAGAAACTATGAATCAGATTTGAATTTCATGTTTACTCAAGCCACCAGCAACATCAGTCACAGGAAACATTCGGCTCAAACGTCTCAAAGATTGATTCGAAATAATGTTTTTCTGATAGAGAGTGTTCGCCAGATCCATTGCTTCTGCTCGCCATCCTGTGAATCCAATGCCTTCAAGTAGCAAAATGTAAGAGGTTTCATTTGGCTGGATACCATTTTCGACCATTTCCTCAAGCATTCCAATAGCATCAAAGATTCTGTGAGCCTTACACAATCCTAACAGAAGAGTGTTGTAAGTCACAACTGTTGGCGCGAATTTGCTATCCTTCATGTCGCCTAACAGCTCGGTAGCCTTATCCACTGACCCTTCTCTACACAAACACGATATTAGTGCGTTATATGTGATCTCATCAGGATCAATCCCTTTATGTATCATCTCGTAAACCAGTTCCAAGGATCGAGTTCTGTCCCCATAGTTCCACAGCGCATTTATCATCGTGTTATAAGAAGTCACGTCCGGGGAACAACCCGTCTCAGCAAGCTTCCCCAACACTTCCAAAGCTTCGTTCGAGTTACCATTCTTGCACAACGTGGATAGTATAGTGTTGTAGTTAACTATATCCGGCAAACAACTCTTAGATATCATGTAATCCAAGATCGAGATCGCCAAATCTAGTCTCCCTTCTTTACACAAAGATGAAATCAAGGGATCATATGTGTAAGTATCCGGAGTTATCCCCTCATCCATCATAATCTTCAACAAGTGGATCGACTCATCAAAATGCCCATCACGGCATAGAGCACCTATCAAGATGCTGTAGGTAACCACATTCGGTTCACAATCCGTTGTAAACATTTCGACCATAAGCTCCTCCGCATCATTCCATCTCCCCTGACTAAGCAATGCCCTCAACATAATGTTATACGATATCACATCCGGCCTGAAACCTCTAGTACTCACGCATCGGACGAATTCGAAGGCATCATCCAACAACCCTTCTCTGCACATTCCTCTGATTATCGTATTATACGTATACATGTCGGGCTGCAGCCCTCTAGACAACATCTCATCAAAAAGCTTCATTGCTTCAACAACACCGACTTCAACAATCGTTGCTTCTATCAATATCGTGTATGTCACAACAGTAGGCTGGCAATTGTCTTCCACTAACTTGTCCATCATCTTCATAGCTAAAGGAAGCTTCCCCCTATCACAAAGATTACCGATAATTATATTATAAGTCACCACATCCGACGAAAGCCCTTGAGACCTCATCCTATTCAAGACTTCGTTTACGGAATCCATCCGATTCGCTTTACACAAACCACTAATGAAAGCATTGTACGCAAATATATCAGGCTCACCAAATCTCTCAAGAATCCCCAGAACTTTACTAGCGTTATCCACCCTCTTGGAGCCGAAGAACCCTTTAATGAGCTTCGTGCATAGAATCACGTCAGCTTCGTAACCCAGGCTAACCATACTCTCAAGAAAATAAAGGGCCTCATCAAAATTCCCTTCTTTACAAGACCTACTGAGCAGTTTGAGGAAATGACCCTCCTTAAAATCTTTATAAATCGGCAAATTATTGGGTCTCGTCTCCGTAGGAACCTTCACCCTTTGAAAATTTCTAAAGTTTTCTATTTTGGGGTTACTTTGATTTCTGCATCTGAAAATGCAACTGTGGTGCAACTTTGCTCTGAGTTTGTGGTGGCTGAAAAAGAGAGCTTGAGGAAAGAATTCGGGATACGAGGCTGTAGCCATTAGTTACTTAGTTTTCACGGAGGATTCATTATATGTAAATTGGTGCGAACCAAATCAAGCAAGAAAAAATTCGTGCAGGAACTTGAATTTTGAAGTGAAAGTAATGGAGTTCTATCCTGTTCTTGACAGTTCATTCCAATTTGTGGTTGGGTTTTATGGTTTTCCGTTTATTTTATTATTTTTGGATAAGACAAGCTGCAAGGCGACACGTGTCACGTTGTAACATAATTTTCTTTTATTAAAAAAACTTTTAACATAACTTTTTTTGATTTGGATCATGTTGTGGCTTAGAACACAGCATCTGTTTTTTTTTTTTTACATGTTTTGTCTTACAATTTTTAAATTTATCTGACACTGAGTTCCGTCGGATAATCAGTTGATCATCTCGTGTAAAAAAATATACAGCACCAGCTATTATGTTTTCAGCCACAACAGAAGATCCAAATCCAACGTGGTTCGTGGGAGCTAAATTTTATGTAAAAAAAATTTAGTTGTGTTGATTATTAATTTATAGTGGTGACAGTCTTTACAATTTTCGGATTTTGTGAATATGTGATTGGATTTGGGTATGATTTTCAATTATAAACAGATTTGTTGATTTCGAATTTTGTTTGCCATTTAATTGTGAAAAAATATTGTCAGGTCGTCATGTAAGCGGAAAGACATACATCATGACAATCACTTTGAAAATTTTATTGAAGGAATTTGCAATGGCGATATCTTCAGAAATCGAAAGATATGTGAGTACACGTTGAGGTTCACGTTATAATACATTGTTGAGTTTGATATGCTTGTATCCTTAAGCTATTGATGTCCTTTTAATTTTTGAAGAGAATATCATAAGCAAAGGGTGCTCTGATGGCATTGATTGGAAAACATGAATTAATATTTCAAATGCAATTAATGAACAATTTATTGGGAGTCACGAAATATTTGTCACAAGCTTTACAAAAAAAAAAAGATCAAGACATTGTAAATGTTACGATTTTTGTATGATCGAACAAACATCAACTGTAAATCATGAGAGTAATGCGACATCAGAACTTTATATGAAAGTAACTAAAATTATCAAAACTTAGAAGATATGTGATTAAGATTGCATTTTGATAACATAGATTATCAAAATCGGAGAAAACAAGCATGCATGTTCAAAAATACAATATTCTATCTTAATATGTGTTATTGGGTGTGTGATTTCACTGTTTCTATATTTTTTTAGGGTTTTTAACTTGGTTTGGTCCGATATACTTAAACTTTTATGTGTTATTTTATACCGATATGTATTTTATGTTGCATTTGTAATTCGATAAATGTCTAACACATTCTAATTATCCGGAGTTGATAATTATTTAAAATAATTATCCTTAATTTATGATAATTGTCAGGTCATTTACTTATGAGCCTTACAAACATAAACTAAATTAAAAAAAAAAAATGTATACCCTGTGTTAGGGAAAAATCATGAATAAGATAATTTTTTCAAGTTATTTGAGAAAAGAATTTATTTATTCACCCGATTAAATTATCCCACAAATTTTTTTCGCAAAAATTAATTATTAAAATATAATATACTACGTCTAAATTAAGTTTTTAAGATAGAATCTAATATTCTGTATTTAGATTTAGAGGACATGGGTATTATAAACTTCAGAATATTAATATAATAAAATCTAGTATTTTGTATAATATTATTAAAAAAAACTTAAAATACAAAATATTAAGGATAAAAATATTAAAAGACCTGGAATTTTTAACATAAAAAATTCTGCTCACACCCTCTTATCAAGATATTCACCTCCAAGAAGATCTTTGATGATGATATGCATCACGTAGAGACAAGGAATCACTTTGGTTTCCATCTAAAAAACTCCAGTATGACCGGGGCTGCCTCTTGTCCACGGCGCGGTGCTTTCGTCCCACTTTCCGAAGCGGGGGATTGCCGGCTTTTCAACAACCGCTCTATCCCTTTTTTTTCCTGCCATTGTTTTTCTTTGAATTCCTAGAGCGTTGTTGAGAAAGTTTATAACTTCATCCTTTTGACGTTGCACTAGGCAAAAGTATATTTGTTCAGTTACATTTTCAAAACTGATGTTTATGGAGAATAGTTTGATGATTTGCAGCATACCTGGCATTTCAGTCTTCGCATGTGCTTTGTCCAATCGGCCATTAATAGATGGCTTATGTACTTCTGTGGTTCTTACTGATGAAGGCTCTGCAACAGACATTTTGCTCATGTTTTGGTGTTGTTCATTCCGACCAGTTGTGAAAGCTTGCTCACTTACTGCGGCCGCCGGTATATTTTTTGCATCTTTACTTGGGCCCAAATCCTCAGCAACGCTTGTCTCATTCTGTACAGAAGTTATCGTGCTGTCATTCTGCTCAAGTAACGATTCTAGTTGTAGCACAACCTGGGCCATTGTTGGCCGCTTCTTGGGTTCATCATGCAAGCATCTTGTAGAAATTTTGAGAAATGACTCTAAGCCGTCCGGTGAAATTTCCTCCCTCAAACTCGCCAATACAATTTGATCAACTTCACCCTTACTTATTTTATCTCTAGCCCACTCGGTTAGAACATGTTCGTCTCGTGCTACCCTTGGATCGAATGCAGGTCTCCCAGATAGTACTTCCAACAACACTACACCAAAGGCATATATGTCACTTTTTCTTGTTAGTTCACGATTATTTAAATAATGTGGATCCAAGTACCCACGTGTGCCTTTAATGAGAGTGTTATCTTCGCTTTGTAAATTGCTTCCACTTTCGTGTTTGGCTGTGCCAAAATCTGAAAGCTTAGCCATCAAATTATCGTCTAAAAGGATGTTTGAAGCTTTGACATCTCCGTGTATGATTTCACAACCCGTGTGAAGATAGTCTAAGCCTCTTCCGGCACCAATGCAAATGCCAAGGCATTGCTTCCAGGTGAGACAAGAAAAAATATTTTTTCTTGTTGCCAGGTTGTATAGGTGGTCAGACAGTGTTCCACCGGACAAGTACTCGTAAATTAGAATCATTTCTCCAGGCTCATTGCAGTAGCCAATCAGAGACACAAGATTGAGATGTTTGAGCTCAGAAAGTGTCTCGATCTCTGTTAAAAACTCTGTGGCCCCTTGCCTGGAGCTTGGTTTTAGTCGCTTTATGGCAACAGTCTCTCCGCCATTACCAATATTGATTCCTTTGTAGACATTACCAAATCCACCTTTACCTATTAAAAGTTCTTGAGAAAAATTTCTAGTGGCCAATTGTATCTCCTCCAGGGAAAAACGACGACAGAATCGTTGAGCCCTGGCTGATGGTTTGTTTTCCTCCTTTCCTTTGTTAGCTTCCCAAATTTCTCTCAACTTATAAACGATGCTGCTTACCAGAGCAACGACTGTAGGAATTGCATTTCTGTGACCAAGAACTAACAATAAACTTTCGATTGTCCAGATTGGCAAACTCGGTTCTAGAGACATAGGATTTGGAGAAGCGAGGCTGTTGTCATGGTTACTGATCTTAAATATTTCGAATCCCAGTAAGGGTCGTTCTCCAACCAGAAATTTGTCTTTTGATTGTAGGTATATCAATAGAACACGCTTTTCTTCTTTGCACCCTGTCATCAACACCAGGTAATCTCTGTAACCCAGGATACCATTTTGATCCCTTTCTACTACTATGTCTGCAGTCATTTCCTTACCAAGGACTTTTAAAATCACATCTATAGTCTCTGCCATCTCGAGTCCCAGCCGAGAGAAATGAAGCCTGACCAAGTACCTGAATCCAACGTACACAGGTATTTTCCACTTCATATTGTTAATTTGGTTCGGTTTCTCTTCCTGATGAGTTTTCCACATCCCAAACACGTCACTGGAATCATCGTTCGGTAAAAGAGTATCTCGCTTCACTTTTTCTCTGTGAACCATCTCTAGTGCGGTGCTGTCGCCAACGCCAACACCATGCAAGTAAGAGTGTGGTGATGGTACAGATTTGATCTCAATCCCATTTATAAAAGCGTAAGTATCTTGCGATTGACTAGAGAAAACCATTTTGAGTTGTTGGTTTTCTTGAACGTTTATGCAGAATTCCTTGACAAAAGATTTCACTCCAAGAGCACCAGCAGTCAGTGAAGCACTAAAGTTATGTAGTAAGGTGAAAGAACCTGCCTCAACCGTGAACAAGTCCTTGAACTTCTGGAAACCTTTATATGCCGTAGGATTAAAGTGAAGGCGGATAAATTTCTGACCTGGTTCGATACAGAACGAGTAGGAGAACGTGGAACGAGAGATTCGGGCGTTTCTGTAAGGAACTGGGTCAGCTAAAATGAATTTATCGATGGCACTCGATATAGTGGATGAGCCCTTTATTTGTAAAGAGGGAGCAATCTTTGGATGTATATCCCCGGCCCATTCTCTGCCATTATTTGCTGCAGATGTTTCTTTTGAACCGCAGTTGATCGAAACATCGCCTGTGAAATAAGCTGAAGGGCTATCGATACAAGTTTTGAATGTTATAAGGAAGCAGAAACTCAGCCAAGCGATTGAAACTTGATACAAGTATATGTTCATGCCTTTTTATTTGTGCTGTGTGGGAATTTTGGATTGAATAAATGTATGATATCTGCTGATCTTTTGTTTGTTCACTTTCTTTTAATTATTATTTTGGACTGAATAAATGTATATATGGTTAAGAGGTAATTATAAATAAAAGCGACTTGACCAACATTTTTTTAATGAAATGACATTCATTGAACTAGGACAGTAACTTAAAATAAGGAATCTTCTTTCACCTACCAATAGCCACGATACTTGAGGTCTAATCTAGTCATCTATAATCTTCATCTCCTACGGTTTCGTCTTCTATAGGATCCTTTTCAAGGTTTTCTTCATGATCCTCTTTCTGCGATTGATCAATGATTATCTGATCTGTTGGAAGAACAATCGAAACATGGTTATTTGATTCTTGTACAATTTAAAAGATTAAAATTACACTTTTACCATTAATTATAATTTTACCAAACCTAATGTGTGTGTATATACATGTGTTGCTAGTGCTAGCGACGGTGAAATTAATCCCTCCGTATACGTGCGTACCACAAAGAGAGACCACTTGATATTGGGGTCTTTCTTTTGCTTTTCACCAACGACTTTAGTGGGAAAGCATGAACTTTTAAAAGATGTTTTGAGGTCCTTGTGCTTTAAATGATGTCAATAATGGAGATCGAGCTTTAGCGATCTCACCTTATTTTTTCTTTGTAATGACTAGGTTCGAGTCCTCTCACCCCCTAAAATAGGATTTCGAAAAAAAATGATGTCAACAACGTGCCCATTTTTGCATATATAAAAAACGTACAAATATTAAACACACGTCTTTATGAAGATTACATATCGTAAGCCATTTTCATTCGTATAATTGTAATTTATCATCTAATGATGGTGTGAACACATATTTTTTGGGAATATGATCGGCATTTCATTGATAGGGATTAGAAAAAAATTCCCCCGTCGGTAATATATTTAATTGCAGTTTTAGTCAAATTTTTTGTCCAGTAGCTATAAAAGTAAAGACAGTAGGCCACCAGGGTTGGTGTTGTTTTCATACAAAATTAGAATAGACTGAAGAGACAGAAACAATGCACCGGTCGGAGATCTTAGTGTTGAGGCGGAGCTGCCCACAAAATTCATTCTGAAGTAATATCCTCCGTTGGTGGCCCCTCAGCCGTATGATATGCTCAAAGCTGGATCAATCATATGGCGATAGTTTTGATGGGCCAAATTCATTCCGAAACAATACATTTTAGCCGGATAATATTGTTTCAAAAATGTTCCTCAAAACTATTGTCACGTGATTGGTCCATCTATTTTCATAGCTGATGAAACTATCTCCCACCATTTGCTTGTTTTTTTATTCCAAGAATGACATAATCTGTCACGCCCCGAGCTCGGCCCAGGCCCTCGTGACTGCACAATGAGCACGTATAGCAAATATTTCGTATTCATCTTCACTTTACGAAAATTATTAATCCAAGTTGCTATAAAAGTTCATTGTAGCCAATTATAAACTCATTTAAAATCTTTAATTTTTACCATGTGGGATAAAGGTATCACAACCACCCCTACTTCAGAACGCGACGTCCTCGTAGCGGCCTGATCCCTCGATCAACTGGCGTCGAAAATCTAGAGGTGGTTCCCGTCATATAGCATTTTGCCCCGCAGGTTCAAGAGGTGGCTCCCATGCAAGTAGCAATTTGCCCTGTATAGCACTTATTTCTCGGTGTTCCTTGCCGGTAACCTGGCTCTGATACCATTTGGTCACGCCCCAAGCCCGGTCCAGGCCCCCGTGACTGCACAATGGGCTCCTATAGCAACCACTTCATATTCGTCCTCGCTTTACGAAAATTATTAACCTAAGTTGCTATAGAAGTCCATTGTAGCCCATTATAAACTTATTTTAAATCTTTAATTTTTACCATGTGAGACAAGAGATATCACATAATCACATTTACTTTAAGTACTTCCGGAAATTTGAGTAGTCGGAGCCGAGTTTCAATATTTTTGAGACAGTTTTGGTCAAATTTTGGATTAGGATTGCCTTCAAAAGTTGGAACTCAGTTCTTTAGAAAGTAATCATAATGGTACTTGATTCCTGTTGCGTTTTATTAGCTTTCTTTAAAGCTTCGCCGATGACCACGACACGTACTCTTCAAGTTTATCACCCGAAATATTTACACACATGCATGAACACTGTATCACACACACACACACACACGATAGAGCACAACACAATTACGTGGTTCGGCCTTGTTAAGACCTACATCCACGGAGAAACATCACCAACCTTTCCATTTCCAGAAACAATATCCTTACACAGAGTTTACAAATCAGTGAACAAATCAAGAACAATAACACGAACTGATCAAGCCTAATTCCCTGATCTACTCGTTGTGTTCTTCCCTTTCTGATTTCCTCAGTGCGGCTTCCTTGTCCTGATTTCTTGATCGAATCACCAGGTTCTTCTCTGTTCTCTTTCTCCTGAAAGTCTCGTTTCTTGAAGTCAAGTCTTTTCCTCTCTGATTTTTACGTGTATTTATGCTTAACCCTCTTCCCTTTCTTATTCACCCCATTAACCGTTTTTTCTTTCTGGTATCCGGAAATGGGTTTCTTGTACTCATCAGTTAAGAAAAGCCCAGCTTCTTCCTTATGCTCATTGGACTTCCTCTTATGGAGCCCAATACCTTACAGCCCAAACAATAGAGGAACCCGGTCTACAATCTCCACCTTTTCTCTAATGGTTGGCTGTTTCTCTGTCTTATTGTCTTTACTTGAACTCCACTACATTTACTAAGTTCAAGCAGTGTCTGAACTTAGCATAGGGTAGTGTTTTGGTTAGCATATCAGCGGGATTATCTTCAGATGGAACCTTTTCCAGACACACTTCACCTTTATTCAAGACATCCCTCACAAAGTGCATCTTAACATCAATATGTTTTGACCGTTCATGGTAAACTTGATGTTTAGACAAGTGTGTTGCACTTTGGTTGTCACAATATACAACTACCTTAGCTTGCTTTATTCCCAGTTCACTTATGAATCCTTTCAGCCATAGAGCTTCTTTGACAGCTTCGGTGGTTGCTATAAATTCTGCTTCCGTGGTTGATAGAGCCACAACTGATTGGAGTGTAGCTCTCCAAGTAATGGCCGTTCCAAATGAAGTGAAGATATATCCAGTTGTGGATTTTCTAGTGTCAGTATTTCCTGCGAAATCTGAATCTACATATCCCACCACTGGCCCTTCTTCTACACTCCTTTGTTTGAATTTCAACCCCACGTCTGCAGCTCCCTTCACATATCTTAGTAGCCATTTTAGTCCTTCCCAGTGAGGTGGTCCAGGATCAGCCATGAACCTGGATACAACACTTATGGCAAATGCTAGATCAGGTCTGCTACATACCATTCCATACATTAGGCTCCCCACACCACTTGCATATGGAATGTGTTTCATCCTCTCAATCTCTTCCTTGTCATGTGGGGCTTGTTCTTTTGAGAGTTTAAACTGTTGTCCAAGTGGGGATGTTACTGTTTTTGCCTTGTGCATGTTATACCTCAGTAACACCTTTCTTAAGTAGTTTCCTTGACTTAGGAACAAACTCTTGTCTCTTCTACGTCTCTTTATATCCATGCCCAGAATCTTCTTTGCTTCTCCCAAGTCTTTCATTTCAAATTTGACATTCAGTTGTTGTTTCAACATCCTGATTTCTTCCATGCTATTACTAGCAATAAGAATGTCATCTACGTATATGAGGAAATACAGCACAATCTTTTCATTGTCTTTCTTTAAGTATACGCAGCTGTCATAGTCACTTGTATACATTCCAATCTCTCTCATGTAGTCATCAAATTTCTTATTCCACTGTCTTGGACTTTGTTTCAAGCCATAGAGAGACTTCTTTAATAGGCAGACCTTTCCCTGACTTTCATTTTTCACATACCCTTTTGGTTGTTCCATGAAAATTGTTTCCTCAAGTTCTCCATGCAAAAATGCGGTTTTTACATCTAATTGATGCAACTCCAACTCCAGCTGTGTGACCAAGGCAAGGATTAGCCTTATAGAACTATGTTTAACGACCGGCGAATATATTTCATTGAAATCTATTCCTTCACGTTGAGAGTAGCCCTTTGCAACCAATCTTGCCTTGTATTTCGGATTTTCAGTTCCTGGATTTGATTCCTTGAGTTTATAAACCCATTTGCATCCTAACAACCTTTGATCCTTGGGTTTGTTAACCAGTTCCCAGGTCTCGTTCTTCTTCAAGGCATCCATCTCCTCGTCCATAGCTTTTATCCATTTGTTTCTGCTGTTGCAGTTCACAGCTTCTTTATAGGATGAAGGTTCCATGGTTTCCACTTGTTCAGCTATTGACAGTGCATACCAAGTCAGATCAAGTTGACCATACTTCTGGGGGGGATTAATTTGTCTTCTTTGTCTATCCCTAGCCAAGGAGTATGTTTTAGTTTGTTCATTTGTAACCCCTTCTGGTAGTTTTATTATTTCAACTTCAGATTCATTCTAGGCTTCTTGATCCTTCATTTGAGTTTCCTTTTCGGGCTCCACCTCAACTTGTGATTCCTCATGTTCCACTGTCTCTCTTTCAGTGCTTTGTTCCTTTAAATCATATCCCATTTTAGTTTCATCAAACACAACATTCCTTGTATTGAAGCACCTTGGCCCAGTTGGCTCTAGGTTCCACACCTTGTAGCCTTTTATTCCTTCCGGGTAGCCTATGAAAATACATCTTAGAGCTCGAGCATCTAATTTATCTTGTTTTACATGTGCGTAGGCAAGACATCCAAATATTTTTAAACCTTTGTAATCGGCTGGGCTACCACTCCAGACCTCCATAGGTGTTTTAAAACCTATGGATCTTGCTGGACTCCTATTAATGAGATAGCAGGCAGTAGAGAGAGCCTCACCCCAAAATGTCTTTGGCAACCTTGCGCTTAATATCATACACCTTACCCTTTCTAGTAAAGATCTATTCATCCTTTCTGCAATCCCATTCTGTTGTGGAGTGCCTGCCACTGTCCTATGTCTGGTAATGCCTCTTCCTTTGCACATGCTGTCAAATTGTTCAGATAGATACTCTAGTCCATTATCGGTTCTGATGTGTTTGACTCTCTGGTCTGTTTTATTTTCAATCATCAATAACCATTCCTTGAACTTACCAGCTGCTTGGTCTTTTGTTTTCAGAATGTAAACCCAGACCCTTTTTGAGAAATCATCTATGATGGTCATGAAATATCTTCCTCCCCCATGTGTGGATGTCTTTGAAGGGCCCCATATATCAGAGTGTATATACTCCAATGGTCTAGTGGTGGTGTGTTTAGCCTCAGAAAAGCTGACTTGTTTTGCCTTTCCCAGGACACAATATTCACATAGCTCTATGGGCTGAATTTTCTCATCACCTAACAGCTTCTGTTTGGATAACTCTTGGAGTCCTTTTTCACTCAGATGCCCTAGCCTTTGATGCCATAGTCTTGTTTGGTGTTCTGATCTTTGAGCTACTGAGGCTCCACCTATCACTGTATTGCCGATCAACAGATACAGAGAGTTTTTCATCATGGCTTTCATAACAACCAGTGAACCTTTCATTACTCTCATGATTCCCTTTTCAGATTTGAATGTATAGCCTCCTGAATCTAGTGTACCTAATGATATTAAGTTCCTTTTCAACTCGGGTACAAACCTCACATTCAATAACAGTCTGTCAACTCCATCATGCATTCTGATCCTGATGGTGCCTGCACCTTTGACCCTGCATTCCTTATTGTTTCCTAACAGGACCATACCTCCCTCAGCCTCTGTCAAATCTTCAAACCAGGATCTATTTGGACACATATGGAACGAGCATCCAGAGTCTAGTATCCACTCATTATCTGAGTTTTCAGTGGTTATTACAAGGGCATCAGCTGACTCATAACCATCTGACACCACAGATGCTTCACCATGGTCTGCTGACTTATTTTGTTTCCACTTATTTCTCTCGGGACAATTTCTCTTGAAGTGACCCTCCCTGTGACAAATGAAACACTTGAGTCTTACTTGGCTTTTGGACCTAGACCTGTTTCCTTTGAATCTTGGTGTTTTCCTCTCTGGCCTTCCCCTTGTCACTAGTACTTCACCTGAGGGTTCTGTGCTTGATGTGATCTTTATGTGTAGTTGTTTAGATCTTATTGCTGACATAACTTCTTCAAGAGTAATCGTCTGTTCTCTGCCATATAAGATCGCATCCTTGAAGTGTTCATAAGTTCTTGGCAATCCATTTAAGAGTATGAACGCCTTATCTTCATCTTCCAGCTTGATTTCAATATTTTCTAAATCATCCAGAATCTTGATGAACTCTTCAATTTGGTCTTCAAGGCTATGTTCTTCCCTGATTTTGAAGGAGTACAGTCTCTGTTTTAAATACAGCCTATTTGCCAGTGACTTGGTCATGTATAATGATTCCAATTTACTCCACACAGCGGCTGCATTCTTTTCTCTTGCCACTTCCCTTAATGGCTTATCGCCAAGGCATAGAATGATAGCACTGTGTGCCTTCTCCATGACATCTTCCTTTTCTTTTGTTGAACTTGACATTTCCCCCTTTCCTTTTAGTGCTTCTACCAGGCCCTGTTGAATAAGTATGGCTCTCATTTTTATTCTCCATAGCGAGAAGTCATTCTTTCCCGTAAACTTTTCAATATCGTACTTCATCGTTCCCATTGTTCTTGTGGTTCCCACAGACGGCGCCACTTGTTGCGTTTTATTAGCTTTCTTTAAAACTTCACCGATGACCACGACACGTACTCTTCAAGTTTATCACCCGAAATATTTACACACATGCATGAACAATGTATCACACACACACACACCCGATAGAGCACAACACAATTACGTGGTTCGGCCTTGTTAAGACCTACATCCACGGAGAAACATCACCAACCTTTCCATTTCCAGAAACAATATCCTTACACAGAGTTTACAAATCAGTGAACAAATCAAGAACAATAACACGAACTGATCAAGCCTAATTCCCTGATCTACTCGTTGTGTTCTTCCCTTTCTGATTTCCTCAGTGCGGCTTCCTTGTCCTGATTTCTTGATCGAATCACCAGGTTCTTCTCTGTTCTCTTTCTCCTGAAAGTCTCGTTTCTTGAAGTCAAGTCTTTTCCTCTCTGATTTTTATGTGTATTTATGCTTAACCCTCTTCCCTTTCTTATTCACCCCATTAACCGTTTTTTCTTTCTGGTATCCGGAAATGGGTTTCTTGTACTCATCAGTTAAGAAAAGCCCAGCTTCTTCCTTATGCTCATTGGACTTCCTCTTATGGAGCCCAATACCTTACAGCCCAAACAATAGAGGAACCCGGTCTACAATTCCATTGGGTGGCAGAGGTAGTGATGGCTGATTCATGTTAGGGTTTACCAATCTTTGCAGTGTTGTTGTCACTATAGTGCTATGATTATCAAGTATGCTTGATAGAGGCTAAACACAGGTGGTGGCGGCGGAGGCCCATCTTCATCATTGTCATTGTTGTTGTTGAAGTTGCGATTGACGTATCGCGGGTTGCGGTTTTTTCGGTGAGGTCTCTCGGCCATTTTCTACAAGTGTACAAGTTTTTTATGATGTTTGAAAAATAGATACAAATATATGAAACCAGGGCTGTGCTTATTTAGAGTCAAATGAGTCCACTGATTCAGGCTCATCTCTTTTTTGGGGACGAATAATTTACTAGATAGCCCAAAACCAATGATCAAATATACATGCGTTCATAAATTAGCCTATGCATATAAAAATTATAACCTAATGATCACTCAACCGGAAAATACAAGGAATATCATAATGGATTAGTTGGTTTTGGGCTATCTAGTAATATATAGAATAATTTTTTTAAAAAAAATTTTGGGCCCTAAAAAAGAGATGGGCCTGAGTCATTGGACTCATTTGACTCTAAATAAGCACGGCCCTGATCGTTCGGAATCAATAATTATATGATCTGTTAAAGAACAATCAAAACATGATTTTTTTTATTGTTTTATAATTTGAAAGATTAAAATTACATTATTAACGTTAATTATAATTTTAATTAGGGGCCTTTCTTTTGTTTTTCTAAAACTTTAGTGGAAAAGTTTGCAACTTTTAAAATATGTTTTGAGTTCTTTTTGCTTTAAATAATGTCAATATTATAAATATGTGCCCATTTCTGCATTTATTAAAATCCATTCCATAGTTGTGGCTTCATGTCTTCTTTTTATTTTATTTTGGTTAAAAGAAGACTCGTGTCACGTTTTCATTTGTTACATGATATTTTTTTATTAGAATTCTTGACATGATCTATGAGAGCAAAAGTTAGGCTAAAAAAGTTCAACCATCCTTGTCCGGCAACGAGTCCAGTGACATTATGGGGTGAAAAAATGAACTTGATACAAGCCGACGCCAAATTATCGGATTAGAGTTTGGGTTTTTCGGGTTCAGATTAAATCGAGTTGGATCCAAAATCTGATCCGAAAAAAATTAGGTTGGATTGGATTCAGATTGATCTGAATGTATTTTTTTTATTGTATATCGATATCATAAATTTCCATCGTGTAATATTTATTTGGTGAAATCTTTGTATTTTCTAAATAATTGTTTCTTTTGAATATACAAGGTTTGATTTTTTTTATCTTTTACCTAACCTCGTATAAGGTAATGGGGTGAGTCTAAACCTGACCTCATATTAAACTCGTCCCGATGGGACGGGTTTAGACCCGGCCTAGCCAGTATACAAGCGGGTCCTGAGTTTGGTCAGACCAATCTCATAAAAAAATACTTTTATATATTTAGAAATTTGATCGAACATCATTCTCAATCTCACCCGCCTTCACAAACCCATCAATCATCAATAGGGATAGCAACAGGTCCGGGTTGGGTGGGTTTGACCAAACCGCGGGACCCTCCAAATTCCCTTAGACCCATGCTACGAACCCGACGGGTTTAACTCGGGCTAAAACATATAGATTTGTATTCAGTTAATAAACAAAAAAATTGTAATAATATATTTTAATATTATAATAATCAAAAATATAATTTCAATCCAAAAATTTTATAAACTAAAATTATACATAAGGCATTAATTATTTAATATAAAAAATATATAATTATATAATTAATAATATCTATCCCTAGTGATGATTGATGGGTTTGTGAAGGCGGGTGAGATTGAGAATGATGTTCGATCAAATGCCTGACAGAAACTCGGTTTCTTGGGGTATCCTTTTGGCTGGGTATGCAAAATTAGGTTATTGTGTTGAGGCAATAGATTTGTTTGATGGAATGGTTCACTTGAGGGTAAATTATGACAATGATGCTCTGGTTTTAGTACTTTCGGCTTGTGCACAGATCGGAGAGCTGACGAAAGGGAAGAAAATACATTATCAAATTGAGAGAGACGGGATTAAATCAGATTCATATCTGTGGACTGGATTCATAGACATGAATGCAAAATGTGGTTCCATCGGGTTTGCTAAGGACGTCTTTGATTCCTGTCTTGTAAAGAACGTATCTTTATGGAATGCTATGCCTTTTGTGCTGGCTATGCATGGAAATGACAAATTGTTGCTAAAATACTTTTCAAGAATGGCTAAAGATGCTATTAGACTTGATGGAGTGACTATTTTAGGGGTTCTCGTGGGCTGCAGCCACTCGAGGCTTATAAATGAGGCCAGGGTGATCTTTCGGGAAATGGAGAGTATTTACGATGTCCCACTAGAATTGAAGCATTATGGGTCCAAACAAATCCATGTGAAGTAGTTTTAGGCTTCTAATGGAAGAGTTTCTTCCTTTATTCTTCAAGGTTGAACGAATTTGTTTACCTAGTTGACAAGCATTGCAGATTCTATCTTTTGCAAAATCAATGTTAAGTAAACCAGACACCAATTTAAGCTTGCCAAGAGTAGCAATGGATTTGAAATTAAGATGATTAAGTCGTTTATGCCGAATTCAATTCTTATTACCATTTAATGCAATGAAACAAGTAGGTGCATTCAAACTGTCATCATTCCACTTTACTTTATACGTATTCTGCTCTCTAGTCCTAATCAACACAATATTTCCTACAACAGATTTAACAGTGCATGTGTGTTTGTGAAACTCAACGGTATAACCGTTGTCACATAATTGGCTTATGCTAACAGCACTTCTTTAATAATAGTTTTATCATGGATAATCTTACATTTATCCACGGTTTTACCTTTAGAGTTATCATCAAAGGTGATCTTTGCTCTTTTGTAATCAAAAACTTCTTATAGAAGATTTTTGTCTCATGTCATATGTCTGGAGCAACCGCTGTCCAGAAATCATATGGATTCTTTCAAGTTCTTCTTCTTCAGTACCTGAAATCATTTAAGGTAGAAACTTAGTACCCTTTTCAATTTGGATCCTAAACTGATTAGACGTTTAGGGATCTACACTTGGATTATCCTGAGGGATTTTCCTTGGTGTGTCCCAAGATGGATGCGATTCGGTGCATAATCTGGTGGTATGTGCAATTTTCTTGGCCGTCTGTCATTGCCAATCAATATGTACCTCTTTTGAACCAATCGGCGGTTGTGGTATTGGTTAGGGGTGTCAATCGCGTGGGTTGGGTCGGGTTTCGGGTTAACTCGCGAAATTTTTTTTATTTTTTTTTCAACCCGAACCCAACCCGAACCCGAAGTAACCCGAAAACCCCCAACCCGAACACGAACCCGTATAACCCAACTCAACCCGTCTAACCCGCCTAACTCGAATTTTATTTATTTTTTTTACATTTTTTTAAAAAAAATTAATGAAAAAAATTCAAAAAATTAAAAAATAATAAAAATATTTTAATTTAAACTCATAATAACAAAATTTCCGATTTAAATTTGAAAATTTAATCGTAGTAAATTAAAAGTATATTTAATAAATCAAATAAAAAATTGTTAAAAAATAAAAATATTCAAAATAAATATTAAATGATGAAAAATTATCATATAAATATACAATAAATTTTGTTCAAGTATACAATATATAAAAATATAGGTAATATTTTCAAAAAAAAAAGTTCGCGGATCAACCCGCGACCCAACCCGACCCAACCCGAAACCCGCCTAACATGGCACTAACCCGAATCAACCCAACCCGAACTCGAAAAACCTCAACCCGAACCTGATTTTTTTCGTGTTGGGTCGTGTCGGGTTGACGGGTCGTGTCGCATTTTGACACCCCTAGTATTGGTTAGGTCTTAATTTTGAATGATGTCCGGTTGAACTTGGCTTTCTGCGGAACCAATTTGACCCGTTATAAGCGGTTGACTTTGGCATGCGTCTAAGCCACGATCGGTTGTAGTTAGCATTCTCAATTTTGACATGTCATATACCATGTCGCCTTCCATTGTTCTCAAGTCTTATGTTTTGATTGATTTGGACTTCAGGCTCGTTATGTTCATGTACCGTACTAGATCCGACAAATTTAATTGATCTTAATCTGTCTTTTTCTAACAGCAGTTGAGATTTTGCTTCAGAGATGTTGCACTCATTGATGTTGTAACCTAGCACGGTTCTATCTCCATCCGGTTTTTGCATCTCATGCGTCCTTTCAAGAGAAGTAGAAAACTTGTTACATGTGTTGATTGTGTTTATCAACCATTTATTTTCTTTAATCGTGGCATGAAACAATTTACGCAGGTCATCATTCTCAGCCGCTAGCAGAGTTAACTTCACTTTCAAACTATCAACCTCTTTTTGTTGCAAGCAGTTTGATAGAGTTAATTTGTTTTTTTAGTCCTGTTTTTCTGCTTTAGCTTCATCGAATTGCTGTGATAGTCCCTTAAACTAATTCACCATGTCATGTAGTGATGTGACAAGGTCTTCTCGTGTAAATTCAACAGAGTTGAAGTCAAATAATCATTTCATCCGTGGATTCTGAATCTTTTCATCAGCCATGAGACATTTTATTGTCTCATCGTCGTTTTCACAAGTAGATGCCTCGGAGATGGAACCTTCTGAATATGAGTCGGCTCACTTGTTTTTATCTTCTTCTGCAATCAAAACTCTTTGATTTTTCTTTTTGATGAACTTTTTTATCATCTTGGGACCGTCTTCTATCAACTGGTTTCTTTTCATCTTTCTTCGGTCGATTGCATTCTGCAATAAAATGTCTTTTCTTTCCACAGTTAAAGCAATTTTGACCATCATCTGTATGGTCCTTTTTGAAATAGAGTTTAATCATCTGAGATTTATTTTTACGCATAAATTTACTAAACTTCCTTACAAATTATAAGGACATGGCTTCATTGCTCAGTTGCTCAGCCGATTTCTTACTTGTGGACTCTTCGACCGGAAGAGTCATTGCGGTAGCTGCCCGAGCCTTTGTTTGAGAAGTGGATGGTTCTTCTTCAGTTCGTATACCAAGCTCGAACTTGTATGCTTTAAGGTCGGCAAAGAGATCGTGGAGCTCCGTCTTGTTCAAATCTTTGGATTCTCGCATCGCTATTTTTCTTCACATCTCATTATCTGGGAAGAGCTCTCATTACCCTCAAAGCAATTTCACGGTTAGAGTATTCTTTTCCTAGTTAAATCAGTTCAATGATAATAGCACTAAACTGATCATCAAACTCAGTGAGAGTTTCTCCTGGCTTCATCTTAGCATTGTCAAATTTTAAAATAGTAACTGTCAATTTATTTTCTTTGGTCTGATCGTTGCCCTCACATAGTTGTGTGAGTTTTTCCAAGATATCCTTTGTTGTAGAGCAAGTTTTGATCTTGGCAAATATGTTCTTGTCCAGAGTTTTATAGAGAATATCTTTTGCGACGTTGTCAAGATTTTATTTCTTCTTATCCTCAACTGTCCATTCGGATCGATGTTTTTCCACCATTTGGGGAGCACTTTCAGTTGTAATCACAGCTGTATTAACTTTCAAAATCTTCATAGGCCCGTCAGTGATGCCATACCACATGTCATCGTCATGGGCTGCTAAATGTTCCTGCATACGAATCTTTCAATCATCGTAATCTTCTTAAGAATTTTGTTGAAAGATGATATGTAAAAGTTGTAGATATTGATGTTTGAGAAAAACTCGCTCTGATACCACTTGTTAGAATCGAGAAAGAGTTTAGAGAGGGGGTGAATAAACTCTTTGAAAATATTTGCTTTCTAAATTTGTTTTCAACCGTTTTTAGGCGGTTGAAAGTTTTTCTCTCAAACGGTTAGAAATATGAATCGCGTAAAAGGTGCGGAAGACGGTTCAATATTCCTAATGATATTTTCAACCAGTTAACGAACTAAACAGCATGAAATAATTTGAAATGTAAAGGCTTAGATTTTTTATGGATGTTCGGAGAAAAAACTCCTACGTCAACCCTTCTTCCTCTGTATGAAGGATTCCACTAAAAGATTTTGGATTTATAAAACTCTTTGCAACAGTCCACTCCAATCAGGACTTATCACACTGTCTGTTTTGGAACTCCTAGTTATCATTTTACACTTCTGGATTTTAAGAACCCTCGGTTCACTAGACACTACTATTAATCAGATAACCAAAAGGTTATTGATGTAAATAAACAATCTTGTTTTGGTAGCACGAATAAAGATCATATATATTTATGTTGAGTGCGTGCTTGAATGAGCGATTGAGGTATATGATCTTTTATTGCGCTCAGATTCTTTTAAGTATGAAGACTTGAAAGATTCACGTTGTTGAAAGCTTGATGATTATGTATCTCGTTGTTATCTTGCGTGCATCTCTGCTTGCATACTTCCAGCTTCTTTTTATATAAGCTATCATTCCAACGGTCGGAAAAATATGAGTAACGTAAATCTGTAACCTTGGAATGATGTGTCAATATCAACTGCAACTTCATTAAATGTTCTTTAGCAAACCATTTAATGTTTTCTTTGCTAGCACAGCTTTGAATCCCGTTTCTTGAAGAGTTACGGCTGGGTATCTTTTTATGGCAACTGTTTTTACCATCAGAAATTGTAGGACATAAGTAATCTTTCTCTTCTGGGATTGTGACTTAAATGCAGATCAATCTTAGGACTTGTGCATAACATGATTGACTTGTTGCGGTGCACACGCATTTGAATGTTCTGAACCGGTCAGAGAATGTCTTTCATTAAGTGAGCAATAAATGGCTCTTTAATGACTTCGACATAAGGTTCTCCGAACAGCCGGTTGAGAAGATTGAACTTCTTCTACTTTAAATGGTTGAGCTGATAGGTGGTCTGAACTCTTTAAGCGATTGATCCGATAGGCAGAACTCTTTAAGCGGTTGAACCGGTACTTGTTATACATAAAACTTTTCAGTTGTTTCCTGAAATAGTCAAGTACTATTTTGATTTTGTCGATCACCAAAAACTTTTGCAGCTACTGTTTATAGCATCTGGAATATACGCAACAGGCTTATTTTCGAGGATAAGAAGGTCAAGATTGAAGATTTAGTTCATAGGATTAAGATTATTGTTTTACGTTGTGTTCCTGGCTTTGTTGATGTTTTGCATGTCGTAGGATAACTTGTTATTGTAGGTCTTTTTTTCCAATCATCGTGAGGATGATTATTTTATTTGTATTTGAACTTTTTACATGATTTTAATGATTAATTTCGTTGAAAAAAAAACAATAACAATATGATAAAAATAGAAGCCTAGAAATCATAGGCCAGGAAATAGCGCAAAGCCAAAAGATGAATATATGATCAATAAATAATAATCCCACTATGGATTCCAACATTGAAAAAAGTAGCAAATTCACCACTTACTACTTTGATAACCAAAGAAGTTGTGTCAAGAAATTTGTAATTTTTGTCATTCTTCCGACGTCACGTTGATGTGGCACTGGTGTGTGTAATGTGACATCAGAATTTTATATGAAAGTAGCTAAAATTGCCAAAACTTAGAAGATATATGACAAAGAATGCATTTTGATAACATAGATTACCAAAATGTCATAAAACAAGCATGCATAATCAAAAAATACAATATTCTATCTTAATATGTGTCCTTAGGTGTGTGATTACACTGCTTATATATATATATTTTTAAATGTTTTTAACTTGGTTTGGCGTGATATACTTAAATTGTTCGGTGTTAATTTCTACCTATATGTAATTTATGTTGCATTTATCATTCGATATATGTCTAACACAGTCTAATTATCCGGAGTTGATAATTATTTTAAATAATTATCCTTAATTTATGCTAATTGTCAGGTCATTTGCTTAAGAACCTTACAAGTTACAAACATAAACTAAATTAAATATATATATATATATATATATATATATATATATATATATAATAACCTCTGCTAGGAAAAAATCATGAATAAGATAATTTTTCAAGTTATTTGAGAAAAGGATTTATTTATTCACCCGATTAAATTTTCCCACAATTTTTTTCCCAAAAATTAATTATTAAAATATAATAATATAATATACTACATCTAAATTAAGTTTTAAAATATAATCTAATCTTCTATATTTAAATTTAGAGAACATGGTATTATAAACTTCAGAATATTAATATAAATAAAATCTAGTATTTTGCATAATTTTATTTTAAAAAAAACTTAA
The DNA here is from genome assembly GCF_025594145.1 of Primulina tabacum. Classification (NCBI taxonomy): domain Eukaryota; kingdom Viridiplantae; phylum Streptophyta; class Magnoliopsida; order Lamiales; family Gesneriaceae; genus Primulina; species Primulina tabacum. The sequence goes on along the minus strand of NC_134550.1, from coordinate 6,452,543 downwards.
AATACAAAATATTAAGGATAAAAATATTAAAAGACCTGGAATTTTTAACATAAAATTCTGCTCACACGCTCTTGTCAAAATATTCACCTTCAAGTTCTTTGATGATATGCATCACGTAGAGACAAACAATCACTTTGCTTTCCATCTAACAAAAGCGAGTATGGCCGGGGCTGTCTCTTGTCCACCGCTCGGTGCTTTCGTCCCACGTTCCCAAGCGGGGGATTACCCGCTTTTCAACAATCGCTTTATCCCTTTCTTTTCCTGCCGTCGTTTTTCTTTGAATTCCTAGAGCGGAGTTGTTGAGAAAGTTTATAAGATCATTATCCTTTTGACGTTCCACTATCCAAAAGTATATTTATTCAGTTACATTTTCATAATTAATGTTTATGGAGAATAGTTTGACGATTTGCATCATACCTGGCATTTCAGTTTTCGCATGTGATTTGTCCAATCGGCCATTCATAGATGGCTTATGTCCTCTGGTTCTTACTGATGAAGGCTCTGACATAGCCATTTTGCTCATGTTTTGGTGTTGTTCATTCCGACCAGTTGTGAAAGCTTGCTCACTTACTGCGGCCGCCGGTATATTTTTTGCATCTTTACTTGGGCCCAAATCCTCAGCAACGCTTGTCTCATTCTGTACAGAAGTTATCGTGCTGTCATTCTGCTCAAGTAACGATTCTAGTTGTAGCACAACCTGGGCCATTGTTGGCCGCTTCTTGGGTTCATCATGCAAGCATCTTGTAGAAATTTTGAGAAATGACTCTAAGCCGTCCGGTGAAATTTCCTCCCTCAAACTCGCCAATACAATTTGATCAACTTCACCCTTACTTATTTTATCTCTAGCCCACTCGGTTAGAACATGTTCGTCTCGTGCTACCCTTGGATCGAATGCAGGTCTCCCAGATAGTACTTCCAACAACACTACACCAAAGGCATATATGTCACTTTTTCTTGTTAGTTCACGATTATTTAAATAATGTGGATCCAAGTACCCACGTGTGCCTTTAATGAGAGTGTTATCTTCGCTTTGTAAATTGCTTCCACTTTCGTGTTTGGCTGTGCCAAAATCTGAAAGCTTAGCCATCAAATTATCGTCTAAAAGGATGTTTGAAGCTTTGACATCTCCGTGTATGATTTCACAACCCGTGTGAAGATAGTCTAAACCTCTTCCGGCACCAATGCAAATGCCAAGGCATTGCTTCCAGGTGAGACAAGAAAAAATATTTTTTCTTGTTGCCAGGTTGTATAGGTGGTCAGACAGTGTTCCACCGGACAAGTACTCGTAAACAAGAATCATTTCTCCAGGCTCATTGCAGTAGCCAATCAGAGACACAAGATTGAGATGTTTGAGCTCAGAAAGTGTCTCGATCTCTGTTAAAAACTCTGTGGCCCCTTGCCTGGAGCTTGGTTTTAGTCGCTTTATGGCAACAGTCTCTCCGCCATTACCAATATTGATTCCTTTGTAGACATTACCAAATCCACCTTTACCTATTAAAAGTTCTTGAGAAAAATTTCTAGTGGCCAATTGTATCTCCTCCAGGGAAAAACGACGACAGAATCGTTGAGCCCTGGCTGATGGTTTGTTTTCCTCCTTTCCTTTGTTAGCTTCCCAAATTTCTCTCAACTTATAAACGATGCTGCTTACCAGAGCAACGACTGTAGGAATTGCATTTCTGTGACCAAGAACTAACAATAAACTTTCGATTGTCCAGATTGGCAAACTCGGTTCTAGAGACATAGGATTTGGAGAAGCGAGGCTGTTGTCATGGTTACTGATCTTAAATATTTCGAATCCCAGTAAGGGTCGTTCTCCAACCAGAAATTTGTCTTTTGATTGTAGGTATATCAATAGAACACGCTTTTCTTCTTTGCACCCTGTCATCAACACCAGGTAATCTCTGTAACCCAGGATACCATTTTGATCCCTTTCTACTACTATGTCTGCAGTCATTTCTTTACCAAGGACTTTTAAAATCACATCTATAGTCTCTGCCATCTCGAGTCCCAGCCGAGAGAAATGAAGCCTGACCAAGTACCTGAATCCAACGTACACAGGTATTTTCCACTTCATATTGTTAATTTGGTTTGGTTTCTCTTCCTGATGAGTTTTCCACATTCTAAACACGTCACTGAAATCATCATTCGGTAAAAGAGTATCTCGCTTCACTTTTTCTCTGTGAACCATCTCTAATGCGGTGCTTTCGCCAACGCCAACACCATGCAAGTAAGAGTGTGGTGATGGTATAGATTTGATCTCAATCCCATTTATAAAAGCGTAAGTATCTTGCGATTGACTAGAGAAAACCATTTCGAGTTGTTGGTTTTCTTGAACGTTTATGCAGAATTCCTTGACAAAAGATTTCACTCCAAGAGAACCAGCAGTCAGTGAAGCACTGAAGTTATGTAGTAAGGTGAAAGAACCTGCCTCAACCGTGAACAAGTCCTTGAACTTCTGGAAACCTTTATATGCCGTAGGATTAAAGTGAAGGCGGATAAATTTCTGACCTGGTTCGATACAGAACGAGTAGGAGAACGTGGAACGAGAGATTCGGGCGTTCCTGTAAGGAACTGGGTCAGCTAAAATGAATTTATCGATGGCACTCGATATAGTGGATGAGCCCTTTATTTGTAAAGAGGGAGCAATCTTTGGATGTATATCCCCAGCCCATTCTCTGCCATTATTTGCTGCAGATGTTTCTTTTGAACCGCAGTTGATCGAAACATCGCCTGTGAAGTAAGCTGAAGGGCTATCGATACAAGTTTTGAATGTTATAAGGAAGCAGAAACTCAGCCAAGCGATTGAAACTTGATACAAGTATATGTTCATGCTTTTTTATTTATGCTGTGTGGGAATTTTGGATTGAATAAATGTGTGATGGCTGCTGATCTTTTGTTTGTTCTTTTTTAAAAAAAATTATTAATTTGGTGGCCATATATATGGTTAAGAGGTAATTATAAATAAAAGCGACTTGACTAGCATTTGCTCTCATCTGAGCCATACGTTTGCTTTCAATTGAGCTGTATTTGAAAGACTAAAATTCAAAAAAAAAATCATAATACTTTTTTTTCACAGAAACATGTGTGATTAAACATGTCAAACATCAATACATATATGACTAAAATTGACAATTTGCCGCAAATAAATTAGGCATGGTTAAATAATATTTAAAGAATAGAAGAAAGAGTTATTTTAATTAAATTATTTAATTAATTTAATACAAACTTGAAACAAATTAGGCTGTTAAAAGTAAAATATAATTTTTTTGTTGGTCCAAAAATCTTCCTCAAAACTGTGTCCACGTGATTGGTCCACCTGTTGTCGTGAGTGGTGAAACTGTCTTTCACCATTTGTTTGTTTTTTCTTCCAAGAATGAAGTTACCACATCTACTTTAAGCATTTCCAGACTTCAAGTCGTCCGAGTTAGGTTTCAATATTCTTGAGCTAATTTTGGCCAACTTCTATATCAAGATTGCATGTATAGGTTGAATGAGGTTTTTTCGAGAAATTTTTCAGAAAATGAAAAGTTCGGAAATTTTGATATAGTTGAAAATCCTACATCACTGAGGTTTATGGAACAATCGACATAATTGAATTTTGAGTTTCCTACACGAAGTTATTAGTAATTCAATCGACATAATCGAATTTTGAGTTTCCTACATGAAGTTATTAGTAATTTTTGAATTACTAATAACATGATTACAGAGGTCTAAACGATGGAATTTCACTATAAGAATGCACTAGTTCTTTGGCGAAATTAACATTTTGCCACATTTTTCAGAAATGTATGCATGCATGTATTTATCTATTTCACGTATGATTATACGTTTATGTATGCATGTATACATTTATCTACTTCATGTATATATGTATGTAGTATTTATATAATGTATGTACGTAGTATTTATATATTTCACCAAATTGTATATGTATGCATGCATGAATGTATCTATCTATTTCACAATACTTGATTAAGCATGCGTTAATTCTATGTTTAAAAAATTAGAATTGTGTTTATGCTATTTCTTGTATTTTCTGGTTGAGTAATCATTAGTTTATAATTTTTATATGCGTAGTTAAAGATGAACTAATTTATGATTTGCAGTTATATTTTATCATGTCTCATACTAGAAACTAGACAATATTGACAATGTTTTTTAAAATCAAACTTCTAAGAACTATAAATTTTCAATAATATTTCTTCTCTCATACACATGTATTGTCGAGAATCAATGATTATCGGATTTGTTAGAAGGACAATCGAAATATGATGTTTTGATTGTTGTATAATTTAAAAAATTTAAATTACATTGTTACCGCTAGTTAGTTATAATTTTACCAAACCTAACTAGTGCTAGCAACGGTGAAATTAATCCCTCCGATCCCTCCATGTAAGTGCGTACCACAAAGAGAAACCGCTTGATATTGGGGTCTTTCTTTTGTTTTTCACCGACGACTTTAGTGGAACAGCATGCACCTTTTAAAAGATGTTTTGAGGTCCTTGTGCAATTTTAGTCAAATTTGTCCAGCAGCCATAGAAGAAAAGACAGTAGGCCACCATGGTTGGTGGTGGATACATACAAAATTAGAATAGATTGAAGAGGCAGAAACAATGCACCGGTCGGAGATCTTACTGTTGAGGCGGAGCTGCTCGCAAAAGCTGAGTTTCAATATGTTTGAGCCGGTTTTGGCCAACTTCTGGATCAAGATTGCCATCAAAAGTTGAGACTCGGTTCTTTCGAAAGGATTCATAATGGTACTTGATTCCATTGGGTGGCATAGATGGTGGTGACTGATTAGTGTTAGGATTCACCAATCCTTGCAGTATTGTTGTCACTATAGTGACTATTAGTATCAAGTCTATCTGGTTGAGGTTAAACCCAGGTAGTGGTGGTAATGGTGGTGACAGGAGCTCATCCTCATTATTATCATTGTTGTTGTTGTTGTTGAAGTTGCGATTGATATATCGCGGGTTGCAAATGTTTTGGTGAGGTCTTTCCGCAATTTCCTAGAAGTATACAAGTTTTCTATTATATACATATATGTATATATATAGTAGCTCGATCATAAAATCAATCAATGAATAGATCACATAAACTTTTATTTATTTCAAATTGAAAGAAAATCATACAAATCAAAGTTGGATGGCTTTAATAATAAGAAAATAGATGGCAAAATCTTTATTACAAATAGGCAGAATACTAGAAGTCTAATCTAGTCATCTATAATTTGTATGTCTTCTACGACTTTGTCTTCCATAAGATCCTCCTTGGGGGGAGGAATCTTCTAACGATCTTCCCCCTCTTGTAGTTGATCAATGAAGTTAAACAAGGCCGTGTTTGGACTAGTCAAAGCCGGTACAAAATTTGTAGTCCTTGAACGGTTGCGTCAGCTTCTTGATGGCTTTGTGCTTCAAAAAGCATGATCCACTGAATTTGAGACCAAAGTGCATGGGTTTTCTCTAACAGTTGGTTGCATAAGTCGTCCAATTCAGAGACAGTGTCCTAGAAAGCCTCTAGCTTTTTCTTGGTTACTTCATGTTGTCCCTTCGCTGCGTTGTGATAAAAGGCGAACCTCGGTACGTCAGTCTGAAGATGGTCTTTAATCTTTTCTAGCTCCTGCTTCTCACTTTTCAAAGTCTCGAGGACCTCGACGAGTTCCTCTTTCTCCTCATGCTCTTAAGCGAGTTCAGTCTTAAGGTTCTTAACTGATAACTTCCTTGTCGGTGATGGTCTTCTAATGCATATGGATGGCGACTTTGGTGCGAGTACGATGGGCTGTCATTACCTAGAACAAAATAAACAAGTGGCTTACCAGAATCCCTAAAAATTGTGACAATACCAACAATAATTGGAAAGTAGTAAAAAAAAAAAATAGGCATTTCAAGTAATTTCGCCACGTATATAGGTCGAATGAGATTTTTTTCAAGAAATTTTCCAAACATAGAAAGTTTGGAGATTTTGATATCGATAGAAATCTTAGGTCATGAGATTTACGGAACAATCTTTGGAATCAAAATTCGGAGTTTCTTATGCGAAGTTATTAGTAATTCAAAAATTACTAAAAACGGCAAAAATTCGATTTTGGAAGCCTAACGATGGATTTTCGCTATTTCAAGGGCGGGTGACACATTGGACAATTTTAAATAGGAATGCATAACACATGAAAAAATTTGGCCCCAAAAATTGGGTTGGGTTGGTCACAAATTTTCATAGTGTAATATTTATTTTGTAAAATGTTTGATTTTCTAAACAATTGTTTCTTTTGTATAGCAATTTATAGTTTAGATAATTAGACGCCTAAATTTAAATATTTAAACTAAAGAAACATAATTATCATATTTATGCGAGATTTTTTATTACTCGTTTAAATCAAAATATTATTATTTTTATAAATATTTGTTTTGAATTTTTAGTTAATTATTAAATACCTTACTTCACCCCTAAATGACATAAACCTGGGAACGTAGATGCTGTGGGAATTCGTTTTACTCCCACAGCCGACTGACTATCAACATTTTCTTTCTTTATTTTTACTACTTTTAAATTTTTTTGGCCTTTTTTTATTATATATACTCAAATTCTTTTATTTTTTGGGGTTTTTTTTTTTAAAAAAAATCTCTCTTCTTTTTTAAGTCTTTTGTTTCCCTCTTTTGTTGTGGGAAAAAAACATTTTTTTTATGTTTCATTTTCACTCTTTTTTCTTTTTCCCCATCTTTCCACATGTTCAACTCCTCCGTTTTTCAATTTTTGCTTCCATTCAATTTTTCAAAAAAATTACTACAACGAAGCGCAAAACTCGATTACATAAGGTTTGATTTTTTCTTTTTTTTATCTTTTACATGTTCGATTTTATTCAGATTGGTATCTAGTTTTTAGAGTGTTTTTGTTTCCGAGCACAAAATAATTTATGTTAAATCCAAAATAAATTAATATTTTAATTATTTTTAAATTGAAAAAATAAATATCAAAGATTATTATAAGATTAATCTATGTGGTCGTTGCACGATTATATAGTTAGAAATATATATTACAAGAGTAGGTCTCTTGTGAGATAGTCTCACGAATCTTTATATGTAAGACGGGTCAACCCTACTGATATTCACAATAAAAAGTAATACTCTTAGCATAAAAAATAATATTCTTTCATGGATGACCCAAATAAGATATCTGTCTCATAAAATACGATCCGTGAGACCGTCTCACACAAATATTTTTCCAATTAAAATATGATAAAATGATACAAGAAAACTTGACTAGATATTGTTAAAAAAAAATTGACAAGGAGAAAATAATTTTTAAAACAAAAGAAAACTGGAAGAATTAGAATATAAAAAAGGCCAAAAAATAAATAAATTTTTTTAAAAGAAAAAGGAAATGTTGCTAATGGACTGTGAGAATAAATGTTTATAGAGAAAAACTTGTGTGATACGGTCTCACATGTCGTATTTTGTGAGACGTATCTTTTATTTGGGTCATCCATGAAAAAATATTGTTTTTTATGCTAAGAGTATTACTTTTTATTGTGAATATCGGTAGGATTGACTCATCTCACAGATAAATATTCGTGAAACCATCTCACAAGAGACCTACTCATTTCTTTTTCGTTTCAAACCTTTCTCCTGTATGAGAGATGTGGGTTTGAATTTAGGTTAAACCATAAAACTGTAAGAAGTAAATTTATTTTATATCGTCCCATTTTTATTTTTATTTTGAAACAAAAATAAATAAATATGTATGCTAAGCATTAATGGTTTTTTTATACAACATTATGGTCATTTAATTTCGTTGAAATAATTTAAGTGAAAATTTTCGAGGAAATATCGAACAATTATTTGAAGATGACAAAATTGAGTTACTAGAGAATCATTAGAATTACGGAATTAAAAATGAGTGTGCCAAGTTTTTGTAGTCATATATTGAGATGTGGTGACTCATAATGTGATGATTGATGGGTTTGTGATGGCGGGTGAGATGGAGAAGGAGAGAATGATGTTCGATCAAATGTCTGACAGAGACTCGGTTTCTTGGGGTACCCTTTTGGCTGGGTATGGGAAATTAGGTTATTGTGTTGCGGCAATAGATTTGTTTGATTGAATTGTTCATTTGAGGGTAAATTTTGACAATGTAGCTCTGGTTTCTATACTTTCAGCTTGTGCACAGGTCGGGGAGCTGACGAAAGGGAAGAAAATACATGATCAAATTGAGAGAGACGGGATTAGATTAGATTCATATCTGGGGACTGGATTGGTAGACATGTATGTAAAATGTGGTTCCATGGGGTTTGCTAAGGAGGACGTCTTTGATTCCTGTCTTGTAAAGAACGTATCTTCATGGAATGCTGTGCCTTTTGTGCTGGCTATGCATGGAAATGACAAATTGTTGCTAAAATACTTTTCAAGACTGGTTAAAGATGCTATTACTATTAGACTTGATGGAGTGACTATTTTAGGGGTTCTCGTGGGCTGCAGCCACTCGAGGATTATAAATGAGGCCAGGGTGATCTTTCGGGAAATGGAGTGTGTTTACGATGTCCCACTGGAATTGAAGCATTATGGATGCATGGCAGATTTGCTTGGACGTGCGGGATTAATCAAGGAAGTCGTGGAGTTGATACAGGCGATGCCAATGGGCGGAGATGTGTTTGTTTGGGGAGGATTGCTTGGAGGGTGTAAAATACAAGGGAATCTCGAGGTGGCGGAGGATGCTGCCAACCATGTGATGGAGGTAAAGCCAGAAGATGGAGGGGTGTACTCGGTTTTGGCTCATATGTACGTGAATGTGTAGAGGTGGGATGATTTGACGAATGTGCGGAGATTGAGTGATTGAAAATGGGGGATCAAGAAGAGTGCTGGGTGTAGTTTGATTGAATTGGATGGTGGTATTAAGCTTGAGTTTGTCTCTGGCGATAGTTTGCACAGATGAGATATACTTTGTTTTGAACGGATTGGACATTCAACAATACGAAGCTTTTTAAGCATTCATAAATTGTACATTGGTTTGAATGTGAAATATAAACCTATAAGCCATGTTTACAGAGTTTAGAATTTTTTTGAAAAAATAATTTCTCGCTAAAATTTAAGAAGATATTTATGGATAATACTGAATATTTAAAGTAAAAAATAAATAAATTTCCAACACTATGTTTTTTAATATGAATAACACAAAAAATAAATAAATTTCCAACACTATTTATAATTATTTTCATCAATATTATTAGGATTTGTTTAAATTTAAATAATAAAATAATTGTATTACAAATACAATAAAAACAAAGGGCTCCAAGTTTATTATAATAAAGAGTATGTCTCTTGTGAAATGTTCTCACGAATCTTTATCTGTCAGACAGGTCAACTCTATCGATATTCACAATAAAAAAGTAATATTCTTAGCATAATAAGTCATATTTTTTCATGGATGAGCTAAATAAGATATTCAGTGTCACAAAATACTATGTCACAAAATACGATCCGTGACATCGTCTCACAAAATACAATCCGTGAGACCATCTCACACAAATTTTTGCCAATAAACAAAATATCATTAATTACATTTTTTTGTATTATTCTAATATAGAAACCCTTATGTTTAAATAGATACAATAATTTTACTGAGTCAAAATAAAATCTTCGGAGGGAGCGGTAAGTTGCGACGACCTGGAGAAATGCCAGAAGCTATGTCCTTGCTTGGTGCGAGTTTCATGGAGATCAACCAGAAAAAGGAAGAATTTTTTTATGGAAGCAGCTGATTTCTCTGAATTTGTAGAAAAATTAGGTAAAAATTGGGATCTTTAGGACATTTTTTTAGGTCTTTGTTCTTATGCATGTCTATTTGTTTATGGGATGGTTCTAAAGATGTTTGTTTACATGCTTGAAGCTGATTAATGGATTATTTTTAAGTATGATTGATTATAGATGTTTCATATAAATCACTTAAATATTTGAAGAATTTAGAATTGCTATCCACGGTATAGTTTCTTGAAGTTTCTAATTATTATTTTGTCAATGAATGTTTCTTGCTTAGTATGGAACTATGAATTAAGCATAAGTAGTTTGAAATACTATAAAGTCAACTAGCTTGGCGTCAAGCCATCAAGGGGATATATTTTCGAAGGATGAATTGCGGTCTTTTCTGCATTCGACGATAGGATGCTTGTCTGTCGGTAAAATGTAAGATGGTAATGGATTTGCTATCCCTGTATTGTAGGTCATTTATGCAATTGAAGTATTTTGGAGGGTTGATTTATTGAGTTTATTAGAGCATATTTGTTGATTATTTCCTTACAGTAAGCAGTCATGCTCAAGATCCCAAAGAACCAAGTTGCAGGACACACTGCCGCTGATGGGAAGCTAGGCCCTCTTATTGATGATTCGGGCCGTTTCTACAAGCCTCTCCAAGGTGATGAACGTGGATCTAATGAAGTTATTTTCTATACCTCATTCTCTTTGAATACCAAAATTCCAGATCACATTCGCAAATTCTTCCCCAACTTCCATGGCACCCAGCTTGTTGAGGCATCTGATGCATCTGGCTTGAAACCTCATCTTGTTTTACAAGATCTTAATTTTGGTAGAAGTAATCCATCAATAATGGACATTAAGATAGGTTCAAGAACTTGGGCTCCACAAGCACCAGAGCACTATATCCAGAAGTGTTTGAAGAAAGACAGAGAAACTTCGAGCCTTCCACTAGGATTCAGGTTATCTGGGTTGCAAATTTACGAGACTCAAAAGTCTGTGATGTGGAAACCTGGGAAGAAGTCCGTTCAGTCTCTTTCAGCAGATGATGTTAAGCTACTTCTAAGAAAGTTTGTTTCTTCCAATGCATCTGGGGTGTTGGATTCAGAACCAGATTGCTCTTTTGCTTCAATCGTGTACGGTGGTCCCTCTGGCATTTTGTCACAGTTACTGGAGTTAAAAGCATGGTTTGAGGATCAAACAATGTATTGTTTCTATTCTTGCTCGATTCTTTTGATGTTTGAAAATGAGCTCACGTCAAATGGAATAAACCCACGAGTAGAAATCAAGCTTATTGATTTTGCACATGTTTTCGAAGGTGAGGGTGTTATTGACCACAACTTCTTGGGTGGGCTATGTTCTTTGATAAAGTTCATCCGTGAGATCCTTGCCGTTCCAGATTGTGGCACCGCAGTTTCGCTGGAGGATGTTCAAAAGAAGCACATTTACCCGGAAAATGGCGCGACATAATGTAGCCGAATCATCCTCTCTCAAGGTCAATCTGAAGTCCATTTCCTTTATTCTGCCGTTTGATCTTTTTCTTATTTAAACATGGGATCGACAATAAGGTTACTCAGAGTTTCATGCATTCTAATTTTGTGCGAGGGCTGATTGCTATTGTTAGAAACTGCAAAATTCATTACATGATTATGCCCACAAGTAGTTGATTCTATTCTAACAACTTGATTTGAATAATAACAGGGACTTTGGTATGATAGATTTTTTTTTTTGGGTTAGTCGGTATTGGAATTCTTATTCATGTTTTACTCATCCGTATGAACAATGGTTTGTATTTTCTCGCCATATGAAGAAGACTTCTAACCTTTGTATAAGTCAGAATCACCTTAAAAAGAGAGTGATCGAGCCTTACCTCTGGGATATAACACTGTTAAACAAACGAAGCAAAACACTAAGGCGAAAGATCTGAACCCAAAGGAAGAATAATCATGATGATTATCGACATGACGTGAAAATTTTGAAAGAAGTTACCATAGACTACGTATATATGTCCAAGAAGAGGTGTTCTAATTGCAAGTTAAAAGAGGATTTCAAGGATTTAGCTCTGGTAGATTATGATTCATTTGGGGCAGTCAAATTTTTGGAACACGTTACATGATAAGAACTTGGTATGTTAAGTTTACAAATTCGTGGTTCGTACTTTATTATAGATTTTTTTAATTTAAAAATTATTTGTTTGCTCTGATTCCTCATTACAGATTTAATTTACTTATGTTATCCATTATTCTTTGTTTCTGTAATATTTTGATCGTCAAAATTTGTCATTCAGCGTTTTCCGATTTTATGAAAATGATAACTCTGAGAACAAATTTTTCTAAAAAAATTGGATTTCTTTGAACAAGAAAATTATTATTATTATTCGATACAACAAGAAAAGTATTTAACATCATGAAAAAAATGATAAACTGGGGGGTGGTCCTAATATTTTTTTTATATTTGATATAATTATTTAATAAAACTTGTTTTCTTGGCGATTTATTTTTTAAAAAACGAAAGCAGAAGTAATTATTCAATTATTAAATCCCTACCACGAAAAATAAAAATAAAAGAAAAAAATACAAACAAATAGCATTCTCTTCCTGGGCATGCATGTATATCGGAAAAGAGAAATTCTATTAATTCTCTCATGTAACCAACTTAACTGACTTTTCATTGCTAATGTTTGTCTTCCCCGGATAATCATTAAACACTGATTCATGGATAACAAAGAACACGATGAAACCATCAAATCCAACATGACAAAAGCCAAAAGGAAAGAGCTAGGAGTATCTTGCATGTTAAACACAGAGATCGGAGCTGTTCTAGCCGTGATTCGTCGTGCCCCAGATCAAAATACCGGGATCTACCATCATCCAGATGAGAATTTTGATGCGTCAATTTTACAATCTTTGAAATCTTTGAGAGCCCTTCTTTTCAATCCGCAACAAGAATGGCGAACGGTGGATCCCTCGTTGTATCTTTCGCCTTTTCTGGATGTGATTCAAAGTGATGATATTCCGGCTGCTGCCACAGCCGTGGCCCTGCAGTCGATCTTGAAAATCCTTCGGCTTGGGGTGTTTGATGAGAAAACTCCGGGGGCCAAAGATGTTGTAAATTTGGCTGTGACTGCAATAACAGGTTGTCGTCTGCAGAGAACGAATCCTGCAGCAGAAGAAGCTGTGATGATGAGAATTCTGCAGGTCTTGACCTTGATTATGAGGCATCGGGCCTCCGTATTGCTCACCGATCATTCTGTATGTACGGTGGTGAATACATGTTTTCAAGTGGTTCAGCAGTCTACAGGCCGTGGAGATTTGCTCCAACGCAATGGTAGGTACACCATGCACGAGCTGATACAGATCATATATTCGAGGTTGCCTGAAATCGAGGTGAATGATTGGGAGAATTCGGAATCAGATACAGAAGACAATAATATGGATACGGGATATGGGATTCGCTCGGCGATTGATATCTTCCATTTCTTGTGCTCCTTGCTAAATGTTGTGGAGATAATGGATACCGATGGCTTAACATCAGATGAAAATATTCAGCATTTCGCATTGGTTTTGATCAATTCTGCAATAGAATTGAGTGGAGATAGCATAGGCAAGCATCCGAAACTTTTGAGGAAGATACATGATGATTTGTTTCACCATTTAATCCATTACGGCGCGAACTCAAGCCCACTAGTTTTGTCCATGATTTGTAGCACCGTTCTCAACATATACCACTTTCTACGTCGGTTAGCACTCAAACTGTGACATTCCCTACGTCGGCTACACGAAATAAGAAATAATGATTATTATTATGTTGTGAAGGCTCTGCCATCTAATAAGCTAATTTCTTGAGTTTTAGCTTTGGTCTCAGGCAACTTTTCTTGTTACCTTTACTTTTCAGGTCTATTCGCCTCCAGCTGGAAGCCTTTTTTTCATATGTGTTGCTTAAAGTCCCCAATGCAGGAAGCCCGCTCCAACTCCAAGAAGTAGCAATCGAAGCGGTGGTGAATTTTTGTAGGCAGCCTTCATTTATTGTTGAAGCGTATGTGAACTATGACTGTGATCCGACTTTTAGTAACGTGTTTGAAAAGACAGGAAAGTTGCTTTGCAAGTATGCGTTCCCCACCGGTGGTGCCTTAACCAGTATTCAGGTGCAAGCTTTCGAAGGCCTCGTAGGTATTTTTCACAATATTGCTGATAACATTGATAAAGAGGAAGAGTCCATACCTTCGGGAATGCACTTAGTTGAGATTTCTGGGTACAGGCCTTTTTGGGAAGAGAAGCCGAAAGAGGAAAATACAGACAGTTGGGTGGATTATGTGAGGGTGAGAAAGCTGCAAAAACGGAAGATATTGATCGCCGGCAGTCATTTTAACCGAGATGACAAAAAGGGATTGGAGTATCTAAAGATTTCTCGCTTGATATCTGATCCACCGGATCCCAAAGCACACGCTCTCTTCTTTCGGTACACTCCGAGGCTAGACAAGACGATGATCGGAGATTACCTAGGTGATCCCGATGATTTTCACATCCAAGTCCTCAATGAGTTCACAAACACATTTGAGTTCTCAGGAATGATTCTTGACACCGCTCTTCGAACGTACCTGGAGACGTTTAGACTGCCAGGAGAGTCTCAAAAGATACAAAGAATTCTTGAAGCATTCTCAGAAAAATTCTATGACCAGCAATCCTCAGAAATCTTCGTGAGCAAGGATGCAGTCTTTGTCCTGTGCTATTCGCTCATTATGCTGAACACTGATCAACACAATGCACAAGTGAAAAAGAAAATGACAGAGGAAGAATTCATTAGAAACAATAGAGCAATAAATGGTGGAAGCGATCTCCCCCGAGAATACCTTTCTGAGCTATTTCATTCCATTGCAACCAATGCCATCGCAATTTTTAACCAATCCGGAACACCAGCAAAAATGAATCCAAGTCGATGGATCCAGTTGATAAATCGGTCCAAGATCATTCAACCCTATATATTATGTGATTTTGATCGTCGAATAGGAAGAGATATGTTTGCTACCATAGCCGGACCCTCAGTCGCGACCCTTGCGGCAGTTTTTGAGCACACCGATGATGAAGAAATCCTCCATGAATGCATTGAAGCACTGTTTTCAATCTCTCGAATAGCTCAGTATGGACTCGAGGACACTCTTGATGAGCTTCTTAGCACATTTTCCAAATTCACGGCATTGCTAAACCCTTACGCAACAGCTGAGGAAACGCTATATGCTTTCAGCAATGACATTAAACCAAAAATGGCAACTCTGGCAATTTTTACTGTAGCAAATACATTCAAAGGTTCGATTCGAGGGGGCTGGAGGACCATTATTGATTGCTTATTGAAGCTCAAGAGACTTAAGTTACTTCCACAGTCGGTTCTAGAACCAGAGAATGATTCTGATATAGTCAACTCCGAGTCACAAGATGAAAAACTTGATTCAGGCGGTGTTGTTTTTCCTAGTAATGTTCCTAAAGTTGCACACTTTCGCCGTTCTTCTGGCATAATGGGTAGATTTGTTAATATCCTGTCAATGGAGACAGTAGAAGAAGCTCTGAATCTTGGCTTGAGTGAATTCGAACAAAACATGAAAATCATTCAACATTGTCGTATCGGAAGCATATTCACCACTAGTTCAATCCTACCTGATGATTCGATACTTGATCTTGGGCGTTGTATTATATTTACTGCAGCTGGGAAAGGTCAAAAGTTCAGCACCTCAATTGAGGAGGAAGAGACGGTGGCGTTTTGTTGGGACCTAATTAATTCCATTTCGTTGGCAAATATGCACCGATTCTCAAAATTCTGGCCTCAGTACCATGAGTTCTTCTTGGAAGTGGCACAATTTCCGCTTTTTTCACCGATCCCATTTGCCGAAAAGGCCATATTATGCCTGATGAAAATGTGCCTCAAGCTTCTGGCCTCGGAACTGGAGGATGTGGAAGAACTAATCTTCAAGTCGATAAATTTGATGTGGAGGATGGAAAAGGAGATTCTTGATACTTGCTGCGAATTCTTGTTACAATCTGTGAGCAAAATCATAACAGAGTACCCCGACAAATTACTTACGCAATTGGGTTGGATGTCTGTCCTAAATCTTTTATCTGTCACGGGACGTCACCACGAAACATACGACCAAGGTGTCGAGACCCTAATCGGTTTGATGTCTGATGAGTTCCACATTACTCGAACAAACTATTCCTACTGCATAGATTGTGCATTCTCGTTTGTAGCGCTAAAGCATAGTCGAGTCGAGTGTAACGTGAAAATAATGGATTTACTTGCAGAATCAGCGAATTTGTTGGTCGAATGGTATAGGACAGGATATTCTGATCCTGGAAGTTGCATGAGCATGGCAAGCAACACAAGCATCTCTTCTATAGAAGAAAGTACGCGGATTTACAACCCCGTAAGCTTCTTTCAGAAACTCGGAGAATCCCTTAGGAAAACAAGCTTAGCAAGAAGAGAAGAAGTGCGAAACCGTGCTGTCATATCCCTACAAAAGTGCTTCGTATTAGCCGAGGATATCTTATTCACACCTATGAACTGCATCAACTCTTTCTATAACATCGTGTTCGCTATGGTCGATGACTTGCACGAAAAGATGCAACAGTACTCGAGACGAGAGAATGCCGAGAGGGAGACAAGAAGCATGGAGAACACGCTTAAGCTTTCGATGGAAGTTTTGACAGAACTATGCTTGCACTTCTTGATGCCTATTTCCGAAAGTCCCAACTTCAGGACATTTTGGCTGGGAATATTAAGAAGGATGGATACTTGTATGAAGGCCGATTTGGGAGGATACGGGGAATCGAAAATCCCGAACACGATTCCGGATTTGTTAAGGAAGATTGTGCAGAGGATGAAGGAAAAGGAGATTTTAACTTTGGAAGGAGATGACGACTTGTGGGATACAACTTTTTATCAGATTCAATGGATTGCTCCAGCATTGACAGATGAGTTGTTTCCTGAAGGATTGAAAAAAAAGAGTTAGAATATAAAGTGTAACTTAGCAATAGAAATATATCTGGTTATGTTTTATGCATTATTTTAATTGGGTATTTAAGGTTTGTGTGAATGCATTCATTTGGTTTTTTTCTTTTTTTAAGATTTGAGTTTATTTTTTTATATTTTGTAATTATTTTTTGAATAATAATAATACAATACTTTGCAGAGATAACGAGTAAATAATTGAATTTTATAAGTTCTATGAGATGATAGTTTGGAATAAATTATAAATTTATTTAAAAAGTTTTTATGAGATTTTTTATTAACTGAAAAATTATTGTTTTTCTAAGCCGCTAGGCGCATTATTTGTTAAAATCAATTGGTTTGACATAGTCGAATTGCCGAGGGCTTTAAATTGTGTGTATACTAGTCCTCAACCTACACATGTTCTATGGTGATATAATATTTTATCAGATGCGGAAATAGATTCCCTACCCTAATTTTCGAAAATCCCTTGCTGAAACTCTCGAAAATTCAGCAGCTCCCTTAGCCAAAACTTTGCCCGAAAATCGTCCCGAAGTAGGCTAGAAATCGAAGCCGAAGCGCTGTCCGAACAGGAACGAGAAGCGACCCAATTCCTGAAGCCAAGCATCCACGTTTTTAGCATCAAGATATACGGTAAGTGGGCTGTTTTAAAGTTACATTTTCGGATTATGCATGTGTTCGGTTTCAAAAATAGTCGAGTACAAATTCCGTTTTTTTTTTCTCATGTTGGTTGTCACACGGTTTTAAGCACTATGAGGAGTCGACTGTATATGGGTGGGAATCTCAACCATGACGTACCCTTACGTGGTGGGGGATATAACCGGTATACAGCCTCGCCCCCTTAAAGGAGTAAAATTAGGGACTGATATCAGTAAACCATAGAAAGCAGATGAATCTCAGTGATGATCAATGTTATGCATGTGCTATGAATTATGTTTGCAAGTCATGGGTTAAAGGTTTAAATTTCGAAATTATGCATGTTGTTTTATTGTACTCGATTCGCCCCCACTTGCTGTTCGCCCCCACTTGCTGAGTATTCCCAAAATACTCAACCCCTTACAACTTTTTCCAGAGAAATCCGAGGAGGAACTCGAGGAGGAGGAATCGGAACACTTTTGGGGCTGATGATGTGCAAGACCAATAATAGATTATATTTCGAATTTTATGACTAAATAAATTGTAAGACGTTTCCGCATTATTTACTGTTTCGTTTTGAGTTGTAAGACAATGTTATTTCGTTGAATTATGATTTATAAACTGGTTTCAGTTTACACTATGCTATAAAGGCTTGTTGTTGCGATTGTGTGATTTTTAAACAACCCCGGTGTCAAATCCCGAGTCTCGCGGCATGACATTTCGGTCTTAATAACTACCACCATAACTATGGGAAAAGATTCATCATTCAAAGAGCTTTATTCGATGTTGTTCACCTCCCAAGAGCAGGTTCTTACGCGTTACTCGTCCGTCCGCCACCGGAAACACCACTTCCGTCCGACTTGCACGTGTTAAGCATGTCGCCATCGTTCATCCCGAGGCAAATTCGAACTCCCATGAGATTCAAAGTTGCATTACAACTACCTTTCTTGTTCGTAGACAAAACAGATTCATAATTGTCTTTTAAATTTCACCATAAAAATTATTTTATTATTTATTTTTCTTAAACATTAAACAATACGACCTAACCTCAAAACTTTTAAATACATTTCAAGAGAACCAATGTTTAAATTTTCCGAGGAAAAAAATAGCATAACTTCACATACATCATACTAACACATTATTTTATTTAATGATCATAAATATATTGAAAACAATATTTGCAACAACCTCAGTAATTTGATATCTTTATTACAACTTTCAATTCCATACACAATTTTACCTTCCCAATTTAATAAGAAAGGCAATGAAATTCCGACAAGCATGTGCATGTAGTTGTTGTAATATATATAATTGATGTCTTTAACTAATTAAAGGTATCGATGTTGGACCTTTTTTAATGAGCAGATAACTTCGACACCAAGTACACATGGATTCTATTCGGACACAATGAAGCCAACATGACCAACTAAATAATTCACAAAGGAAAAAATATTAAAGGAAGAGGAAAAAGGTACCAAATTTAATGAGTGGTAACCACCATATCTCTCTTTTTTTTTTTTTGTAAAAAAAAAAGGATAAGAATTTAATGGTAAGTAGATTGTTTGTTTGATATGATATACAATGTTTTACATATGATTTTTCAAGTAGAAACATATATTAGAAAAAGATTTGTGTTTATAAATTCCAATTTTTATTAAATAAATGTCTTATTCAAGAATTACTTAAAAAAAATGTTTAAAACTAGGTGTTTGTAACCAATAAATAAATAAATAAAATTAGCAAGATGTATTTAGTTGGAAACAAAGTATTGTAATAGCGCGACTAATGATTATAAGATGTCAAATTTTTAACTTAAGATCGATATCGATACTCTATTGTAATATTATGGGGAAAAATTTGTGTGAGACGGTCTCACATGTCATATTTTGTGAGACAGATCTCTTATTTGAGTCATCCATGAAAAAATATTACTTTTTATGTTAAGAATATTATTTTTTTATTGTGAATATAGGTAGATTATTATAGTAGTTTTAAAAAATTCAAAAAAAAATTACGAGACGATTTCCATATTTTATTTTTATGAGATTATTTCAAGTATCAATTTTTGTTCGATGAATTTTTTATTTGGTTTTTTATTTTTTTATTTTTTTTTTTTTTGTATGAGACCGTGGTGGCCCTCGTTTTCGTTGATCATCGACTTAAGCTCTAAGCATTTATCGTTTTTTCCTCTGTCTACGGTATCTGCTAAGAACGGTAAGCAAGCTACCCAATATCTCCCACGAAGCTTTGATAATTTGTTTTGCTTCTTTCAATCTGCTGAAAATAATGTGCCAAATGTTTTTTTCCGAATTTACGACCCAATTTCTCTGGTCCTACGGCTTGGTGTAGAGTTGCAGAATGGGGAACTGCATCGGAGCTGAAAGAAAGTCCACGGCGGAGATTGCGCCGTCGGAGTTGGTGAAGCCACCTCCGGTGATCAAACTCTACGGCCCACCGGACAGTTTCGCCACTTCCCACATCAGATTAGCTCTGCTCTACAAACCAGTCAAGCTACATTTCATCCCTTCGGAGACCCACCAAACCCCCGTCCTCGTGTATCAATCCGACATTGTTTCCGGATCCGTAGAAGACATCCTCCGTTACCTCGACTCCAAATTCCCCGATCCCGAGGCTGCAGCGGTCACCTCTGCCGCTAATACTAGTAGTAACATTTGGGGGTGGTGCGGTGAAGCGACACCGGTGGTGGTGTGGGTGGTGGTCCTGCAACACAGGAGCATCAACTGGCACTTGGAAAAAATGGTCAAGTGGGCCGAGGACATGATGGCGCGAGGGGGGAAGGCACGGGGAGATCCCTCCATGGGTAGCCCAAGAATGGAGGTGAAGAAGTTTGGGAAGAGCTACTCACAGCTGCAACAGGTGATGCTCGAACACGCACAGATGGAGGAGACCGTGCTGTTTCAGATCCTTGAGTCCGCTGATCGAGGTGCTAACAGATTTGATTTGCTTTCTTTTCTTAGATTTTTCCAGCTTTAGTCTCTAAAGTGCCCCTTGACTAGAAATAATAAGAAACCAAATCTTGTTTCATTTTGTTCGTTATTCATTGTTGAAGAGTATTGTAGGTATAAAGTTAATATTTTTGGACTTGCCATTAATTATTTTCAACGGAAGGAGATGTTATAGTATTTCAATTTTTGTGTATTACTGCAGGGGAATATTTATTTTCTTCCATAATGAGACGGATTTGGCATTACCTATTACTGGATTGTATTTGTGTTAGGTCATAAGTTTTAGAGAAGAGACCTGAACTTAGAAGCCTAGCTTGTTAGGTGGGAGATCCTCCCAAATTTATGTTATTCACTCGAGAATGTGATGCAAGTCAATATGGCATCAGAGCACTTTTGAGAAGTCAATGCCCAAGTTCATTTGTTCTCTATTGCTTTCATTCATCTATTGATATTCGACATCATAGCATTATAATGCCGCAGATAAAATGAATATATTCCAAATTACCAGCAATTACCTGGAGTAACTATTTTTTCTCAGATTGTCCTCGTTGGGTTGATTCACGATTAAAGCACCAATGTTTGGCCAAAAGTATAAGAGGGAAGCTCAAAAAACTAGCCTACCAGGTTGAAGTCTCAGTCTTATTAGTGACTTCATAACTTGGATGCTATGTAACAACAAATTTTTATTGTTTTATTGAACCTGTAATCCATACTTAGAGTGTTCGATCAAGGGAAGGAAGAACTGGGTCAAGTTGTGACATAATGTTTCTGCATATGTTGTGCATAAATGATTCAGACTTCAACTTCAAGGGTGAAACAAGGATAAGTTTTCAGACATGTGGTATCATCGTCCTATAAAACTAGAAGTAGTAAGAGAGCTAGGGATCATGAGTCGTGCTATGACATTATAAGTACCCAGCACCCTGTTAATTTTTAAGGTTTTTTGTTTCAATTTGATTTCAACATTTAATGTACGGGCAGGAATAATAATATAACTATAATTCTGCATGGAGATGAAAGCTCATGTGATCCTAGCCATCAGTCACACAGGATATGAAAGAACTGAAGGTGTCAACTTTACAACTCAACCCTGCTCCATCTCAGCTGTTAAAGAAAGGAACACCACTACCTTACGTTAATTTAGCATGGGTTTTGATCTCGATTTCGATCAAACAAATTTGGTGTGCTGCTTGATTAAATTACTTTTCAAATGAAAGATGATTGCTTTCTTCTTTATGCACACTTGCACAAACGCACATTGTGCTTCAAACTCTATGAAGTGGTCATGTAAACGACTAGCTATTGATAATTTAGCTCGTAAAATATGCAGGATTGTGCAAGGCTGCAAATGAAGAACATGCAAGAGACTTACCTATTATGAATGGGATCAAAGAAGAGATAAAGACCATAGGAGTTATGAATGTAGGGAGCCCTGACTACCTAGAGGTCCTATCCAACCTTTTATTGCGGCTCAAAAGACTGAAGGCAAGTTTTTCGAGTCCCATTCACTGGCCACAGGAAAAAAAAGATGGGTGATTTTCTAAATATCTTTGTGCCTCACAGGAAAATTGCAAGCAACACTTCGAAGAAGAAGAGAGAGAGCTAATGCCATTGATGGAGGCCACGGAGCTGAACAAATCACAGCAAGAGAAAGTATTGCAGCAATCTTTGGATGTAATGCGTGAGACACACTCTAACCTGTTCCGGTTTTTTATGGAAGGGCTGCGACCAAATGATGCCATGCAGTACTTTGATATGATCAAGAGATACTGCGATAAAGTTCGGGTATCTCTCATGCTGCACATGATGATCGATTAGAAACATTAACCTATATAATAATGTGATTGTTTTGGTGTTTTTCTTATATTGATTTACGGTTTGTGATAGTCTAGACGACATTTCTCTCGTTCAGAACCCGAAAGATCAGGCAAACAGAAATTTGACTGGCCATGTTTGTTGTAAATTGGAATGCGTTGCTGCTGGGCAGTGTAGAAAACAATGTCAAATTACACAGGTTTTAAGAGCATTTCCGTTTCTTTATTTTAGTTATTTTGCTCGACATGTAATGCACATCTTTTCTTGTTCGACAAAATGCCTACTATATATCCCCTTCTTGTCTGGACATTAATTTCATAATTTATGTAAATTAAATGTATTATTTTGAACTCTATTTATTTTATAGAAATATACACTAAATATTAAAATTAATTTATACACATTTTGTTTTTTTTTTTAATTATTGAAAATGGTTTTTTGAAAATATGGCACCGAATAATTTGATAAAAAAAATTTATTAATAATATTTTCTTTTGAAATAATAGTATTTCAATTGTAGCATTTTTTATTTAATTTATTTTGACTAATTTAATTATCATTTTAATGATGAGGAAATTAATGTTTATGTTAGTCACGGTAAAACATAAGAAAATATGAGACAAAAAATCTATAATAATAACGAAGCACCGTTTGATTTAAAATTTTGGAATTAAAACAAAATTTAATAATGATTAGTTCATAACATTGGCAAATATTTTTTGTTTGAACTAATAGTTAATTCTGAAAAGAAATTTAAATTGCATATTTAATATTATCTGCTCAACCTTTTGGTCTAATTATGATACATAAAATTCAAACAGATTAAAAAATAAAATAAGTCGAAAATGGGCAAACTAAATGAAATTTTGGTTGAAAACATTTGATTGTCTATTGTGAATGTACCTAACAAATTTGAAACGAGTATTTTGTTGCTTGGAATCATCAGCATGCATGGATTTTGGCGATGTAATGGCAGTAAGATTATTCAAGCATTTTGGTATGACTCCGGCCGGATATCTTGCTTGAAGTGAGGTCCAAGACTTGGATTCTTTGTAGATTAAACAAGTTCGAAGGTATTAATTGTAACAATTATGGGCCATTAGACTGAACCACCATAGACTTCGGCCCATACCCATGCACCACTACTGGTCATGGGTCATTAGGATGGTCCAGCATTGGCCTCGGTCCATGCCAATGCACCGAGGTCCATGCTGGACCATCCTAACGATCCATGACTAGTAGTGGTGCATGGGTATAGGCAGAGGCCCATAGTGGTTCAGCCTAATGGCCCATGATCGCTACATTAATGTCTCATGAAAGAGAACGGTAAGTTATCTCCAAGCCAGGTTGATACATTGCCAGTTAACCTGTTTTCTCCAAGTTTCCACCAGAGAAACTATTGTTTCTCAAATTGAACAAAGATAGCACATGTAAACGAACTTGGTATTTCTCCAAAGAATAGATTGTTGGCCTTTAAAGTTGAGCAGTCAAACGGTTCCCGATCAGATTCAAGCTTGCTAAGCTGCTCATATTTCCAAAGGATTTGGGAATGTCATGTTTTTGGCGAATTATTAATTTCCAAAAAAATAAATTATTCAATTTAATTTTATTTCTCCATACACCACCTAAACTTCTGAATACAAAAACCAAACAAATTATTCTTCGAACTTTTTTATTTCACCCAAATAAATGTACCTCACACAATTTGGAGCAAAAACTTTACCAAGAAATAAATATATATATATATATATATATATATATATATCGATGTAACGTTAGACAAACTAATTATATATATATATATATATATATATATATCGATGTAACGTTAGACAAACTAATTATATATCACAACAAACGATTGATTAATTTATTTAATTTTTGCACAATACTAATAATAAATTAATGACAACGATACCTTCGTAATTATTATTTTAATTGAAAACCCATTCACCTCCTTTTCATATCAAAAACCGAAAATGTGATTTAAAATAAAAAAAACCAAAAATGTTAAAAAATAATAAAAAATTTGAAAATGCCTTTAATTAACATGATTTAAATGATTGAATAAACACACTAGTTAATTTAATTTTGTTCTGTTGTATAATAAGATGAACGAAAAAGTATTTGCATAATTATTTGTACAAATTAGATGAATTTAGTTATATGAACCCGTACGTTTGATAGAGGCAACACATTGTTTTTTTTTTCCGAAATACAGTTGGTACAGACAACACAACCCAAATAAAATTGCCTATTCTTGAACAAATGAAAGCAATTCCAACGCCCCCATTTCAATTATATGTACAGTGTACAAACAATTTCCCACAATAATCAGCCAATTACTTCACCAAATTAGCATTTAGGAAGAAGAAAATATACAAAGAAAAGATAAATAAATTGCATGACTATACAATATTTTGAAGCATATCAATCATCAGTTGATATATGATTCATGATAAGTTACTCGGGCAGAAACGGTAGCTTAAAAACACTTGTACCTCCTTCGCCACAAGCCACGGAACCATCATACTTGAAGAAAAAGCTTGAGCTCGGCTTGAAATTTCCCTTGTTCAGTTTCTGGGTAAGGATCTGCAGCCGCGGATTTAACTCCGTACCTGAATTCTCAGCAGCTAACTGATAACTCTCGACCAGCTCGAGTTGTCGAGCAACAATATCAGACCGCCTTGGCAGAAGTTCGACAGGCTCGCCACCAGGGATAACAATATACTCGATTGCAAGTCGAACTTCCTAGTACCAGACAATAAAAACTAAGATAAGTGGTTGCACCTGAGCTTAAATAGTGAAAAAGATGGATGTTTGATGAGTTCAGAATAATATCACAGAATTTTCTGAATCGGGTATTGCAAGATCCATGCCACAGCATGTAGAGACGTGACATCAGATAGTGAAAGAAACTGCCTTGCACGTCTTTGGCTTCCCTTTTGTCATTTAGAGAGAAAGAAACAGTGAAATTATGCAGCTCCTATGACTATAATATGACAGGTTGACCCAGCAATGAGGCAAGTACGGTCTAGTCGTCATAAAAAAATTCCAGATTCATGGCAATATCTTTAAATATGTACATATCACCAACCCAAAACATATTTAAGTACTTCAATATGTCCCTTGATCCTCTCTAATTGTGTGTGTTCCACAAGTTCACGTCGTAGGGAAATAAATTTCTAGATCAGACTACCACATCGAACAGTAGCATTATCAGCCTTAATAACTCACAACCTCACAAATCCCGCATTATGCATTTGATAAAGCTCACTCAATTGTATCATGATCCTAATTTTCAAAACAAAAGGTGCTGAGATGATCAAATAGAAGAAAGTTGTGCACCTCCAAGGCATCAATCTCCTCTAGGGATGGTTGTATCTTTGGTGCATCGTCTTCCATCTCAATAGCTAGAGAAGTTCTGTTTGATTGCTTCTGTGTAGTGGTAAACAAATCCATCCCAAGAATCATACGGATTGCCTTCACCATTTGAGCCATTGTACTTGACTACAATTTTTTTAAAAAGACGAGTTATTTAAAAAGACATTCGCATCTCTAATATTCTTGTTGGGCTACAATACCTTGATGACAAAAACAGGCATTTGATGAGATTTTGCGACACCCTGGATCCAAGGATTCTGTTTTATTTCGTAACTAGATGCTAAAATAGCATCTGCGAAACCAATATCATCAGTTACATCTATTTTATCATCAAACCCCATTACAGCTGCCACTTGTAATAAATCAGCATCCTGGATCTGAAACGCATAAAATAAGATCAATTTGGTTTTTCACTCTATTTATTATATTACACTGTTTACAGATTTTGATATTATTCATCCAAATGAAGATGGGAGCACAAGTACCTTGTAAGTATAAACATATACTGGGCTTTTTCTGCTCATTGTTACGTTAGATCTAATTTTCTTGGACTTGGGATGATAATCATCAACTTCCTTGTGACCCTTTATTTTATTTTCTTCTATTTCAACATTTTCCATGTTAAAATCTCCAAAATGGGTTTGCTCACTTCGATTTGATCTCAATGAAACATAAGTTTCAGCATCTATGACATTGTCATTTCCAGTATGTTGAGTAGACTTCAATGACTTTTTATCTATAGTATCTCCAATACGATTTTGTTCAGTAACTTGTGTTAATTTTGATGAATTATTAGCTTCAGTATCTCCAGCATGATCTTTAGCTTCATCCTCTATTCGGCGAACTTCAAACAATGGATATTTTCCTGGGTTCAAGATAATCATAATCAACATCTGATACCGCAGATAAATTTTGAAATGTAAATAAATAAAACTTTCAAAATACCTGCCAGAATAGCATCTACAGTTGCATCAAGCCTATGATGAACTCGACACTCAGTTTTAGATATCATCTCAACTGCACAAGTAAATGTAGGAGGTCCCTTCCTCTCAAGTATAGTTTTCTGCACTTTCCTCTTCCGTGCTTCCTCATCACCGAGAGTAACACTCTTTTTTTCAGGAAAAATATACAAAGCATCTATTACTCAGTTTTGATCCGGAAAAATTAAATGTGCCTATGTTTGTTGCATTGTTTAATGAGCCTAACAAAACTGAACTCCGAAAGTTTTGAATTGACGTGGATAGATACAAAGTATGAGGCACAAAGATCCATTCTCACCTCAATGCCACCAACAAGAATCTGCAAAGAGGGATTCTTGATGATACTCTCGATAGTAATTCCATGAGCTGTTGCAACAAGCTGAACTCCTCTTTGAGCAATTGTGCTAGCAGCCAACGCTTCAAGCTCAGTTCCTATTTCATCAATTATAATGGTTTCCGGCATGTGATTTTCAACTGCTTCAATCATTACCTGCTCCAGATCATCATACATAAAGTCAATATTCAAAGACTAAGAAAGGGTTTGAGCACTTTGTTTTTAACTTTTAACTAAAAGGTGAACTATAAGCCCCCAAAACCACATTTTCAGCTTTTTGATTTCAGCCTTTTCAATCACTTTTAAAATTATAGAAGTTCAACCAAACCCAAAAACCACTTTATTTAAAAAAGCTTCTCCACTCATGCAGTCTAAAAGTAGGATCTTGTATTAATTATACCAAAAAAGGAATAAGTTTTTTAAACTCACATTATGCTGCAAATGAACATTTGGGACTTGCATCCTTCTAGCACGACCAATACCAGAATGGGGTACATCACCATCACCACCAATTTCATTTGATGTATCAACAATGATTACACGTTTTTTGTGGTCATCAGCCAGCATTCTGGCAATTTCCCTGTTCGTGCGAATGTCCAATTATCATTACTACACGATAAAACCAAGTTACACTCCATGCCAACAAAACTGCTTATGAATTTCTTAACTTGTTAGATGTTATCAGATATAAGTTAAAGTGCCCTGGTAGCTAATTATATTTCGAAGAACCATCAATGACCTCATCTATCCAGTTAAAGAAATGTTCAAATTTGGTCACTGAATAAATCTAAAACAACTAAAATAGAGTTGCTAAAGGATCACAAAAATTAATACCTGATTAATGTTGTTTTGCCAACTCCTGGTGGCCCTATAACCAAAATTGAGCCTCCATCTTCAACTAAATCGTGTATGATTTCGGCACTTCCAGATATAGCTCGACCAACTCGACAAGTAAGGCCTATAATTTGTGTTTTGCGATTTCTTATGGCACTTATGCGATGCAGAGAGCGATCAATTCCAGAACGGTTGTCATCAGAAAAATTACCGACCTAAAGACCCATTAATTACTCTGAAGTTTAATGAATAATGATGTGGTACCAGTATGACATATACAAGTATGCGTGAATACACAGAGCCGTGTACTCATACACTAGCTCTTATATCAACACGCCTTGAGGTTTTCAAGTCATTCCTTTTTGTTGGGATTCACCCAGTGAAAATACAGTTGAAAACATGAAGGTTACAATCAAGCATCACTGTGAAGATTTAACAAATGAAATGAGCACTTTATTATTCTAATATTAAACTATTTTAACAGATTAATGAGTGATGACGGATGACGGATGGGTTCTCAACTTCTTTCAACAAGTACTCCAACCGATAATCTTATTCATCTTTCTTATTCTTTTCATTTTGGCTTTCCCACGTCCAAATTACATAAAGAAAACCAACCGTTGGAATATCAAAGGTATTGTATGTTCAAACTCAACTCTTAAACAGGTTAAAACACCACGAAGACGAAAGCTTTAATGGCTGGAGATAGCAACAACATTAGTTCTATACTTCAAAAAAAATTCAAATATTATTAGGTAACATGATTATGGTTTTAGTCCCATTAGCAAAATTCACTGAACCAACCTTAGAGATGGCATGTCGAAGATCTTCGAGCTTCACAGTTTCCTCTGAGATAATCCAATCCCCAGAAGGAAAGCGAGCAATGGGCTTCCTCCCCAAGTCCATAACCACCTCAATCAGCTCCCGAATCTCATCATGCCTCAACAGTTCCTGCCTCATCCTCAAAGGCACTATATCAAGAAACAGGTCCATATCAGAGACCACCTCATCTTCTCGATAACTCGAACTCGATGTGGAGACCTTTTTTGAGGAAACTGACAACAACCCATTTCCTCGCGTAGGCCACTCCCTCGGACGGCGAATCTCCGCCGTCCGTGCCTCCACTTCCGGCGCCCTAGACGACGAGATCTTCCCACGCCTGCCGCATGATCGACGAAATGCTGCCGAGACAGAAGCAGCTGCAGATTTACAACTCTGCAGGTACGCAAACGTGGAATTGGAAATCTGTTGAGAAGAATGCCACGAGCTGTGCAGATCAACCAGCACTAGATGAGAATTAGCTCTCATATTTCTCTCACTCCCCTCCCTTGATCAAAATGTGGCCTAAATCCCACTTGGTAAGTTGGTTGTGAAATATTGATTGGTTGTTAGAGCTGAAAAGTGAGATTTTGTTGATGAGGGTGGAGGGAAGATGCCGTGGAATCTCCTATCTCATTGGAGGAGCACGCGAGGAAAAGCAAGCTTGTCCACATATACGAGAACAAAAGGTTGGGGGATGTTTCGAGCCATACATTTACTTGCGTTGGCGACTTGTGCGCCAGCTTGAAACTTTCTACCGCTTTTTTCCTTTGACAAAAAAATATCAATCTTGGACAAGTTAGGTGGCAAATTGCCATAGGTTCTAGTAGGAATCTGAAGGGGTGGTTGGCCGAATTTTTTTCCACTAGTTCTTGAAAGACAAGTTATTTTTCAAAAAAATATTTGTTATTTTTCAAAAAATTATTTCATCAAAAAAATTTCCCATTTTTTACTTAGGTCATTGGAATTAAAATAATTATAGGGTGTATATCCATTTCCATACGTTATCTCCACTTGACATTAAGCAAAAGGTCTTTAAATCATGGTCCATTGGATTGCGTCTCCTACTTTTTGTATACTTTGAAAAGTTCGTTAAAGATTCTTAAGTTTAAATCACTCTAAATTTTGGCAATGTCAAAATCAACGTCGAGTACGTTTCAATTTCAACTGTCATTCTAATATGATTATATGATTCTAACCGCTGGACAAGTCAAACCGTTCTTGTTCTATCATAAATTCAAGTTGCGAACATCATCAAAAGATCATCACTTGTATCTGTTTCTAACTAGACCACTCTATCAAAGAAATGTTCGTAGTCTGACCGTTCAACTATAACCGGTCGAACACTAACATATCAAGATGGATACAAATATGCATGTTCATAACTTCAAAGACAACAATTTGATAACAAAAAAGTTTTTACATCTCATTCATTTTTGGGCGATAGATTCGTCCATTGGAAGATCAAACCAAACAGCTTCTTTTCGATCTTTGGAAGACTTTGTGTATAAACATGCAAATTCAAAACTTCACATACAACAATTTGATAACAAAAAGACGAACACAATCTGCAATATACAATACCCCAAACACGTTTATTCTTTCTAAGATATCAAAGTGCTCACCTAGCACACAATTATTTATTTATATCTGATTATCAAGGATCAACTTATCAAGGATCAACTTGTGCTAACTTACCAGTTCTAATCGTTCGAGGTTAACCGTTGGAAGTTTTGTTGCCTCTGGTAAACCGATGGTTTTTAAACAACCATGACTTGTTGTGTTGAGTTATTTATAAGATTTCGACTTAGGATGTATGATAAGTCATAGTCGAAGCGAGTTTTGTACGATGATAGTATAAATCAAGTGTCTAACAAACGTGAAAGGTGAGAAAAGGCGTGGAAAAAAATAAAATTTTAAGTTGATCTATTTATTTGTTATAAAATTTATTTTAAATAAAAATATTTAATAATATAATTTTTTTAAACAAAAAACATCAAATGCACTGAAATAAATTTTATCATGAACCTTTTTTTTCTTTGCTACTTGATCAACAATAAATTTTACCATGAACCTGTTTATGTACTTGCGCAATCTTATTTAAAGGAGAAGAATAACATTAAATTTATTTATATCTATATTTATAAAATGTTCAATCTTATGTTATGTTTATTTATTTTATCAAATATCATAATTACATCAAATTTTATAAAGGAAATTGTTTTGTGGTATTATACATGTTTATCTTTGCAATTTTGGTTTATATATTGTCAAATTTCAGGTTTTATTCGGCAATTTTTAAATTTTAGTCATTTGTATGACATGACACTAATAGAGTATTAATGCAGTACTGATGCGAGTAGTGTCATATCAATATTCTAATTGAGAAAAGAACAAACATAATTATCCATTTAGTCATTTTTCGAAAGATAGAGGACGACGAAAAATGAAACTCGATAACATAATGATTAAAATTGCAAAAGAACAAACATACAAGATAAAAAAAAAGATATAATTTTCACATATTTTAAAATTAAAATACTCTATCCGTCCGATTATACAAGTTTATTTTTTAGATGTCCCAAATATATAGTCTAATTTATATATTTAATATATTTTTTAATAGTTTTCACTAATATAGATCTATAAAATGATTATGGGAAAACATGCAGTCATTTTTTAATAAATTAAACAAGGATAAAAATAAGAAGTTTGTTTGTAAAATATATTTTCCCAATGTTTTTCATAATTTGTGTGAAAATAAAACAAGTTTATGTACTTCATCTGTCCAATATATATAGGTAGAGGTGGACAATTGGTTGAAAACCGAACCAACTAAATATTTTTCGAACTACTAAACCGATCGATTTTCACATTTCGAACCGATAAAAAACAGTAAATTTATTAAAAAATATTTTTTAAAAAAAATTTAGGGTTTTTTAAACTGTAGTGAAAAAAAGTTAAAATTGAGATTCATTCAACTGCCTAAAAATAAAACCGACAATTTTCCACAGCCTAAAAAGAGCGAATTCGTGGGATTTGCAAAATTTTCAATTATACATAAGCCGGCATTAAGTGATGGTCGAGAATTAACTAAATTGCGGGAGATAAAGATGGACGAAGGACACTTGTGTTCAATTTTCTCGATTGGACACTCAATTAAGGTACTCGGATAGTCCGTCAAATTAAATTATCAATTATTTGAATGATATCCTACTTCTATGTATTAGCTAACAGAACGCAAATACAATTAATGATTTTCTCAACAATGTCAGTTACTTTACGAACAAACATTGGAGACGCCGATGATTACCTAGAAAAAACCTCTCGATACCCAAGTCGACGATCATCTCGAAAATATAATAAAAAAGAAAGAGTTTTGGAACTAAAAATCACTTGCCTTCTATGACCTAAGGTGCAAGGAATTTGGAGATAAATTTGAAGGGTAGCAAAAGGCAAGTAGGCCCTTTAAAGATAGAACAATACTAATTGTCCTTCGAGGATCAAACATTCTTAACTGGGCTCATACATATTTCTAGCTTGATAACATTTTAATTATTTCATATTTTATATACTATTATCGAAATGTGATACCCATCAAAATTATTTTGAAAACTGATCGAAAATCAATTTTATAAAATTGACACGTGAAACGATATCATAAAAGTTTTTTTTATGATATAAGAATTTTCATTTTCAAAAGTAAATGATATGATTAAAAAATTAAATAAAATAAATTAGTAATTTTTGTAAAAATTAAATATGGATAGATTGATAAAACGATAAAAAAATAATATAAAATATTAAAACTGGGTTATATAATATAATGAAAAATGAAACGCGACCTTGGAAGTCGGAACGGAAACGTCTAACTTGGCTGAATTCACTCCACGTGGAAGTTAACTTTGCATGCCACGTCTCCCCCTTCTAAATCTGCTGACCGTTAGATCTGACCTTACCCCGTTCAATTACTCGAATCTCCATAGTTTTTTCACGTTGGAGAAAGTGAGGCGAGCTGTAAAATCTACGCTAAACAATGAAGAAATCTTCTCCAACAATTTACCCTCTCTTTCTCGTTTTCACCCTCCTACTATCTCCGCCGTGCCCCGCCGTAGCCTTGCTCCGACCTCCTTCTGAGTTGCCGTTGATTTCTGCCGAGAAGCTCATCCGAGACTTCAACTTGTTCCCCAATGAACCGATCAACATCGTCGACGGTGATTCGCCTCGCGATACTCCGAGGCTTGTGGAGAGGCGATTTCGTCTGCCGAATTTGGTCGATTCTGACGGAGTTTCGGTTGAGGACCTAGGTCACCACGCCGGTTACTATAAGATTCAGCATTCTCATTCCGCCAGGTTTGATTTTATAAACGGTAGGCTTAAAGCATTTTTTTTATTCTTAATTATGTTTCAGGATTGGTAAGTTTTGTAGTACCTCGTATTTGTGAAACATCGAATTTAGCAAGTGATTTATTAGCCGCTTTATTTTGCTATCCTCTAGCATTTGTGCTCACTGAGCATGGTGATAGATTCTGTTGAGTATTAATGGAAAGATTGAGCTTGACATTTTTTTGGCTGGGTTTAGTATTTTATTTGCGTTGGAGTTTCTCTCGGCTTTAATTTGATGGTATTTCATTTCCATTTGCCATCTTCAAGATGAAACTGGTGATTAAATTTTGAAATAGATTAGTACATTGATTATTGTGGATGATTGAGTTTTTTTCCCTTCACGTAATGTGTATAGGGGAAAAGCATGCATCTAAAGTTACTGTTTTGATATATGTTATAAACTAGCTGAGTTTGATATGGATATTATTATTTCCTCTTGTATGAATTGCATAAATTTATTTTCTTGCTCTTCACATTTCAGGATGTTTTACTTTTTCTTTGAGTCACGCAACAGCACAGAAGACCCTGTTGTTATCTGGTTGACTGGTGGACCAGGCTGTAGCAGTGAGATGGCTCTTTTTTATGAAAACGGGCCTTTTACTATTGCCAATAATTTGTCTCTTGTGCGGAATGAGTACGGCTGGGACAAGGTAGGTTATTCTGATGAAAATAGCTATTGTTTCTAATTTTGAGAAATTCCACTGGGCATAATGGGATTTGCAGAAATATTTTACAAGGAATTACTTGTAAAATTTAGATGAAACTGATATAAATGGAATTCAAAAGATTTAACTGAACCGTATGAGCATCGCATCAAGTGTGCATGGCACTGCTGTTCTTAAAGGTTCAGATTAGTTTATAAACTGCTGGCTGGACCTCTGGACCTCAGAAAGGATGAACGGATGGGGCATCCTATATATTTTTGTGTCTACGTTGGAGTTACACAAATTACAAATCATTAGTTGATAATTCATCAAGATAACTGTTTCTGAAAATCTTGACTTGCACGTCATTTGTGGTACTTAACAATAACTGTTACACAAAAATGGTGATTTACTTCTAGTGATACTGGTGATTTGCAGATTAATTGCTCCTCTGATTATTTTTGTAATCTGCTTTGTGTTTGATAGATATTTTATTTGTGTTGAATAGATAATAAAACACTTTTGTATGCCACTGGAACACCTTGTCAAGGATGGTCACCGTGATAGAATTTGGAAATCTTGGTTTCAAGTGCAACTAGGAAAGATTTTGTAAAATTATGTTCGGGTGTTCTCTGCGTTGTGTGTTTCAAAAGTCTCAATTGTCTGAGGCAGGAATTTAGTTTTGAAGTCGCCTGAAATAGGGTTTTTGTGTGGAACTAATTTTTAAATCATGCGACATTTTGATAAACGCTGATATGGATTAGGCTCTTCACCTTGGGCATATTTGTTAATCACATGTCAAAGGAAATGAGTTCTACTTTGGTGATATTAAATTAAATTGTTGAATGAGCTGATATCATTTTTATGTTATATGCAGGTCTCTAATATTATATTTGTTGATCAGCCTATTGGCACTGGCTTTAGCTATAGTTCTAATAGAAAAGACATTCGCCATGATGAGAAGGGTGTCAGTGATGACTTATATGACTTTATACAGGTAATTCTGTTGGTTTTCCTTCCATGATGAACAAAATTATATGTTTCTACAGTTGTACGATGTTAACAAATTTTAGAAAAAGTGGATAAAAATTAAATGACTTTACGGCTTGGTGGATCCTTTGGAGAGAAGTATTTTTGAACGCGTGAAAAGGAAATGAGTTAAAAGAAAATCGAAGTATGAGTTAATGTTTGAAACATCACATTGTTGACCTGGTGGCGCTGTTCACCTTGAGTTAAGTGGCTAGCCACTTTATATGATGACAGAGTTAACTTTCTGAATTTTAAAAATGCCAGTTAATTGACGGAGTTTTAATGTTGAGTTATTGTTGCTTCCTCCGAGGTTTTTAGCCGGTGGCAGTCTTTACCAGCCCACCACGCCTTGCCACCATGCCAATCATAAAAAGTTGGCATGACGATGCTCATAAGCTACTTCAGAATTTGGTCGCCTTTACTATTTTCTTAATTATGTCAAATATATGGATTGAAACTTGGATTCTTGAATTTTTTAAACAGTATTCCCATTGCAAGGAATATAATCACACACTTTATAGAGCTTAGCTTCTGAGTTTTATAAATTTGGAAATACATCTTAGTCAAATCATAGTTTCTTTCTTTTTCAAAATGGGCATCAGATAGTTGGGTGAAAATCAGTCGAACTTTGGTTGTGTTGTTGGTTGCAACACTATTCCACATATTACATTAGACTAAATTTGTTTTACCTAACTTTGTTTCTGTAACAAAGCCTATGTATGAAGAAATCAACCAAATATGAGAGAGGAAAATGTTGTTTCTGGATCTAATTTGCTTTTAAACAAAGAATTCTCTTTTGGCCTATTTATCTGTATAGGATTTCTTCAAGGAGCACCCTGAGCTGGCCAAAAATGACTTTTACATTACTGGGGAATCATACGCTGGACACTATATTCCTGCTTTTGCTGCCCGCGTCTATCAGGGAAACAAAGCAAATGAAGGAATCCATGTAAATCTCAAGGTAATTCCTATTCACTTGATGAAGGCTACTTTTATGGGCTAGTTTATTTATCTTACATGAAGTAACTGTTCAGGGATTTGCTATTGGAAATGGACTGACCGATCCAGCAATTCAGTACGGTGCGTACGCTGATTATGCAATGGACATGGGAATGATCACACAGTCTCAGCATGATCGCATCAACAAGATTCTTCCACTCTGTGAATCAGCAGTAAAGCTATGCGGTAGTGACTTATTTAGTTACTGCTCTTCCAGATTGTATTCTTATGTGCATTAATCCACATGTAATATTCTTGTTTGAAAATTTGTTCCATTAAATCCTTTTCTGCAAAAGGGTTTCTATGATGTTGTTATTCTATGGTAAATCAGCTACTTATAATTTTTAACTTATTTGAGCCGTGAGTTGGATTTCTATGGCTGAAGCTGCTTCTTGGCATCAATGCATTTGATGGCCTCAGGTACCGATGGGACATTATCTTGCATGGCAGCCTACCTCGTCTGCAACACAATATTTTCCTCCGTAATTGCACGTGCTGGTGATGTGAATGTAAGAGAGTTATTTTTATTGCTTTGCTATATACATGTGCTAACCACTTCGAAAGCCCATGTTAATATGTCCAACATCGTGAATTTTCAGTTGATGAGATGCCTTCCTTTTATGTATAAGATTACTTTTTAAACCATGACTGCTAAGTAGATGTTTGGAATTCAAAGAACATGGAGAGTATTGTTTGTGGTTAATATGCACTTACCCAACCTGCCGTGAGTCTCAAGGTATGTGGCATATATTAAATTTTTTATTGAACCATAGCAATCAATGCCTGTGAACCCATTTTAATTAGATAAAGAATTGTCAGTCGTATAATTTCAAGTGTCAGCGTCATTTCAAAAACCCGTGGAATTGTTATTTCTCGGTCGAATGAATAAGAACTTAACATTTGGAATTGGCAGTTTTTCTTCTTCTAAATTGAGAAGATGGTGAACACATTTCTCAAAGTCATATTTCTGATCTTTTTTGTGGCAGTATTACGATATTAGAAAGAAGTGTGTAGGCAGTCTCTGCTATGACTTCTCAAACTTGGAGAAATTCCTCAACCAAGATTCTGTCAGAAGTGCACTTGGAGTGGGTGACATAGAGTTCGTCTCGTGTAGTACTGCTGTTTACCAGGCTATGCTTATGGATTGGATGAGAGATCTTGAAGTTGGTATCCCTGCTCTCCTAGAGGATGGAGTAAAGTTGTTGGTGTATGCCGGAGAATATGACCTAATATGCAACTGGTTGGGTAAGGCTCCTCTATCCTTGTAGATAAGTTAAGTTGTCTGTCGTGAAATCAGATATATTGGCTGGGTAAATTATACCGCCACCCCAAAAGATAAGGCTCGATGAGATTTGGTGAACCTTAAAACTACAGCTTTACCAACAAGGGTGCAGCGGATGTGAATCTGGAAAAATTTCAGGGCTCCTTGTTGTAAGGTTTAACGAACCTCGGGGTAATTTGTTCTAATTGTTCACTCTCCAGGGTGAGCGTACAATACCCTAGGTTATTTATCCAGCAAATGCGAAGTTAATTTCACGTCTATGTTAATAATAATCTCCATCATGCAGGTAACTCTAGATGGGTACATGCTATGGAGTGGAGTGGTAAGGAAGAATTTGCAGCATCGGCCGAAGTTCCTTTCGAAGTTGATGGTTCTGAAGCTGGATTACTGACAAGCCACGGGCCTCTAAGTTTCTTAAAGGTTTAACATCCACCCCCTCTCTTTTCGGGCTATTCCTCTCAAATTTATAATGATTTTTTTCCCTGACTTGAACTTCGTTTTCACAAACAGGTCCATGATGCTGGACACATGGTTCCAATGGATCAGCCTAAAGCTGCGGTAGAAATGCTGAAGAGGTGGATGGATGGTTCGCTCAAAAATCAAACTGCTGATGCAAAAGCCTTGGTTTCTTCAATATGATTTCCGAAATTCAGTCTTCCTCGAACTTAAAAATAATGTAAATAAATGATGATCAACAGATTCCAAAACATCAACTTGATCGTTTCAATAGAACAAGTGATGAACTGGTCGTGGTGGCTACACATGGTTGTTACCTGTTCTACGCTGTTGACATATTTGATGTTTTGATCAAGTAGCTTTTTGCTCTTATATTGAGAGAGAATTGGCCTGAAAGCAAGTACTAAAATTTTAGTGCTCGAGTGTGAAGAAGCTAACATTGGAGATGTGAATTATAGTACTAGGATCAGTTCAAAAGGCAAGCAGAAGGGTGCTAGGATTGCATGGTCATTGTTCGTACTAATAAATGGTGACAGTGGTATGACTGTTTATAGACCAACTCTAATCGAGACTCTACTTTGCTGGACGATTCCCATATTTACTTATTTATTATTATTATTATTATTAGTAGGTAAAGAATGTCCGAGTAAAAGTTACCCACAATTTGGCCTAGTGACATCGAGCGTCCTAATATTGGGGAACATGTCTCATTGAGATGACAATGGAGTGAGTTTGAGGCAGATCTGATCAATTACAAGACTTGTCTTGTCTTGTCACATTAACCCGACCGGTCTAATCCGGATTAGATTATATAATTTTTTAAATTTTATTCAATATAAACATATCATAATAAATTATTTTAATATTAATATTAAAATATTATTAGATAAAACTATAGATAAAATATTTATTATTTAATGTAAAAAAGAATATAATCATATTATTAATAATATACATTTATATATAAGCATGTTGTAGTATAACGTGTTTAATGTAAGGTCAAATTTAAGCTTAGTTTATTGACATCCCTAAGTCTCATGTTCGA
The DNA here is from genome assembly GCF_025594145.1 of Primulina tabacum. Taxonomy (NCBI): domain Eukaryota; kingdom Viridiplantae; phylum Streptophyta; class Magnoliopsida; order Lamiales; family Gesneriaceae; genus Primulina; species Primulina tabacum. Next base: position 6,414,201 of record NC_134550.1, on the reverse strand, counting down.
GAACCACAAATACTCCCTCATTGTAATAATAATAATACTAATAAAGAATGTTCAAAGTAAAATAATGATGACATGTATAAGTGTTTTTATTTTCAATAACATCAATCAATATATACCATTAAAACACACACTAAATATCATCAAATGGAAATCAAGAGGTACATCAATCTCCTCAGATCTTATGGCCCCATTTTTTTTAAAATCAGGGTTCATCATTATTTTGATGGTTGACGTCCAACTTCATAATAATTAAGCAAAATAAAATGACAAATATATCGATCGACTCTTCTGTCGGATTATTCTATGTTACATTTGAGATAATTTTATCTTATTATGTGATCAAATTTTAGTCCTTGAATTATCAACATATATGTCAAATTTCATAAAAATATAAGAATCCACGTGATCTAATGATATCAGAAGATATACGCGTACAACACGCCGGGTAAAACTGCAATTCAATTATTAGGAGGATTGATTTGGGTTCTGACAAGTGTTTATAAATTTAGAATAATATATTATTTAAAATCTAACATACCAAGAAAAAATTGAAAATTAAAGGTCTTTAAAACTTACTGCATGACGTACAACATCGCCAATCATCATAATTTGCCTTCGGAAAATGGCCACCTCATAAAACAACCAGTCATTTCCAGCCTTTTTCCATTCATTATATCAATTAACTTTTTTAAAAAATAATATATATATATATATATATATATATAATTAGTAAATAAAATAAATACACTCCAAAATACAGGGTTTGTATTTAATTAATATTTTGTATTTAATATTAAAAAATAATTTAAATTATATAAGAATTTTTTAACAAAAAATCATGTAGACGGTGATTCTAAGGAAAATTATACTTTTCACATTATATGTTATATTATTCTCTTTTAAAAAAATTTAAATAGAAATTTAGATTTTTCTATATCTTATCCTCGCTTCTCTCCATCGAGTTGAGCCCTTTCCCCGTCTGCTTTCGTATTCCTGCAGGATAATATTTTATCAAACGCAATAATCAAATTTGAAAGAAAGTGAAATACTAATAATTATCTCGATTTTAGTTGAATTTTCAGCAATTTTGCGTTGATTTTCCTTTTTCCAATCCTTGATTTGAATGCTAGTTGTTGCACAGGATTTGGGATCGCGCTATTCCGATTCAAAATGGGAATCTTCGACGGGCTTCCCATTTCAAGGGAAAAATCGGTTAGTATTGAATTAGTATCCGTATCCATTGATTTTAATCAAGAAAAAGGCTTGAATTTTTCGATCGACTGTAGAGTTTAGCTGTCCAATAACTGTAATTGTAGTGGATTGTGGTGAGGACTTTCGCTGCTGCTGGCGGGTTGTTGAGTGTTCAATTTTGTTTTAATTCTTGTGTTGTAAATTCATTTTTGTTCAAATTAGGTTTGGAACCATGGAAATAGGTTGAAGTTTTATTAAGTTGTATATTTATTTGATTGTAAGTTTGATAGAGTCTACAAATTCTTAGCTTATATACAACTAATCTCTAAGCTCGGGGTACTTACTGCAGCTCCAAGAATGGATATTTATTGTCTCTGAATAAATGTTTACCATTTACTGGCTTAATATTTTTACTTCAGATATTGTTTGTCAGAATCAAGATTTCAACTAACTTCAGTCAGATATTCTGGAAATCTTCTAAAATACTTGGGTTGTCTGTGTCAAAATGTGATCAAGAATTTTGATGGATCCCAGTGAGGGAGGTTGTTTTACTTGCATTATGAGTTCTATTGTGAGAAGACTTCACCAATATAGGGGAGTTCTTTAAGATAATGCTAAAAACGATGAAGGAAATATGTCCAAGCACAATCATTCTTGATAATCTTGAACATGACTCTTTTGCTCTATTGAGATGGTTAGGAGATCTCATATCAGCATGCTGTAGAAATTACTTCATCAATAGATTTACCCTGTGAAACCAGCATTCCCAAGTTTTAATTTCAAATTTTTTTTTTCTTTCTACATGTCTTGGAAGAAGTCATGTTACTTGGTCTCTAGAAATTTCTTTAAATACTCTATTATTTAATAACTTGATGGACTCTTTCCCATGAGCTAAGGCAGTAATTTGGCTTGAAAGATTACTAAGACCTCAACAGCATCAATGATGGATTTCAGACTATCAGACTAGTCTTAGGTGTTTGCACAATGTCGTGCAAAATTAACTAAAATATTTGTAGTGGAGGAATCTAGATATTTGGTTTTCACTTATTCTTGAGGTCTGTGTAAAGCCGGTCAGATGTTGCCTTGCATACATAGGACTAGGCAGTTCCCCCTCCATATCCACCATCCCAAAATAAATAAATAAATAAAAGAAAATAAAAAGAATTTAGACGAATATTGTGTTATTTCAGCAAAGAATCAAGATTCTGATGTTGATTGACATATTCTTGGATCTTCTCTGATTTATATTTAAAAAATTATCCGAAGAATTTCTTCATAGTTGTCCTCAAAAAGTATGGAAACCACACATCTATGAGAATTTTGGGGGAACCATTACATCATGATTTTTTAGACTCGAAGTTTCCAATTTTAAATTCTCATTTAACTCGTTCAAACCTATATCTCTTCTTCTTTTGCAATTGTGTGTTCTTTTTTCCTTGTGTTTTTTGGAAATTCATTCTTGTTACATCGCCATATTAATTATGTCTCTCTCATGGTATTGCAGTACTTGAGGGAAGAGCTTTGTAAGATAGATGAGAGTTGGGCCGCAGCACGATTTGATTCATTACCTCATGTTGTGCATATTTTGACATCAAAAGATCGTGAAGGAGATGTGCATGCCTTGAATGAGCAGAGTGATATTATTGAAGAAGTTGTTGATGAAGTTGTTCATGCGTATCACGGTGGCTTTAACAAAGCAATTCAAAATTATTCTCAGGTTTCTTGCAAGTCCATCCTTTTTTGTATACCCTCGTCACACAGGCTTTCTTTTCAGGTTTAATTACTAAATTAGGTTCGTAGCTTTTTTTCAGTTTTTTACCTTTTCTTTTCCTTCTTTTTCCTATTTTGGATGTTTTCCTTGCATGTCAAGGTTTTTTGTTATAGATTATGACAATTGGAGGATTAAAAATTGGCTTGGAACAGAACTATGTATTGCAAACATCTGAGGAATTTAAGTTGTAGACATGGAAGACAGTCTCACAAGGCTAGATGTAATTTTGTTCACATTCAAGGAAAAAATCATGTACATACTCGTGTGGAAAAAATTACAAAAACTTAACAAATACATATTTGGGCAACAAAAAAGAAACAAAAGAAGGAAAAAAGGAAAAAATTACCCCGTGCCTTTTGAAATCTGGATTTGATACAGGGTCATCAGGTGTTCTTGGGGATCTTACACTCACCGACAGTCGATTTTGGTAAAATCTTTCCATTGGACATGAAACACCGATGTCAAGCTCCTTTAACAATTTATAAGCATCTCAAATGCACATTCAATGGGTTTTTTTTATGTTTCTAGCACCTCGATGTCACTTTGGTACTATTGTGTATGCTCGAACCTAAAAGTTATGGCTCTACGATTCGTTTTATCTCCCCTTAAATTGCGAATGTAATCTTTCTTGGCTACTGGATATTCACAGAATACCAATGTTCAAATTCTTGTCGATATAGATTTAACATGATATAAATGTTTCTTAATTAGCTTCTCTTGTACTATCACCCTCTTGGATTGCCCTGGGAGAATTCTTGATCAACTTGACTGATAATCTATAATATTCCTAGTGTTCGACAATTTTTAAAAGAAATGATTGAAAAACATTTATTTCATAGTATTTACAAGATACAATAGTATATTTTGATCAGTTACATCATTGATGGTGAAAAACACAACCAGGTAACTTTCTAAAATGTTGTAGCACATTACTATAATACACGACCTTGTACTTAATATTATGCATGCCTTCTAATGGGAGGTTAAAATGATGAAAAAAATTTCAACTGAACTTTATGGTAGGCACGTCGGTATTTGCATTCTTTCAACTCTCTTGTCATCTCATTAAGCCAAGGACTCCTATGGCTATCATGGCCATGAGCCAGGCAAATCTCGTCCATTTATTAGTTTCCCACTTCAAACCATCATTTGTTTCATTTGGAAAATTCCAATATAAATCTGAGCTGTAAACTGATGAAAAATTGTAGCCAAACATTGCTATACCCTCAGAATTTGTTTAGAACGAAATAATTGTTTAAGCTATCATATGTGCTTGCTAATTCTTATTAAAAGAAAATGAAATGTCATGAATAAGTGAAGAGGGCAGTCACAAAGTCATTATAATTTTTTGGGGCATTTCGTGTGATGATTTCATTTTAAAGGAAAAAAGCAGTTTGTGTTCCAACGGTATGTACTCCTATTGATGACATTCTGATTTGTTATCCTAGTTTATTTCAGCTGTACTTTTTTTATTTCTTTAGCTTTAGTGTAGCGGAAACAATTATTTGTGTATTTTCACATATGAGTCCTTTTAAGCAAGTAGCTCATTCTGAGTTAATTGATGGGAATTGTGTGGAATTTAAAAATGAATATTCTGTATTGGTTTTTCAGATTCTGCGGTTATTTAGTGAATCTGCTCAAAGTATTGGGGCCTTAAAGGTTGATTTAGCTGAGGCAAAACAACTTCTTGGTGCTCGTAATAAGCAGTTGCATCAGTTATGGTATAGGTCGGTTACTTTGCGGCACATAATATCATTGTTGGACCAAATTGAAGGCATATCTAAGGTCAGCTTGTTTCTGTGTTTCTTCTCCATGATTGGATTTATGAGTTGGCTTAATTATGTTTTGGAGGATTCCAACCTCTTTTTGGTTGGCTTTGATGAATATGGCTGAGCTTCTGGTTTAAATTGGTCAGCTTGTTTCTATGTTTCTCCTCTTCGGTTCTTATGATTAGATTTATGAACGGGGTTGAATTTGTTCTGGAGGATTCTAACTTGTTCTTGATTTTGACTTATGATGAATCTGGTGATCTTCTAGATGAAAATCGTGCTTATGAGTACCATAGCTTTATTATCTTGCAATGTTTTTTGTTGTTTGTGCTTTCTTGTTTGCTTGGTTTTGTTAGTAACTTAATACCAAAATACATGCCCAGGGATATGGTGCGAACTTATGTTTTTTATTTGGTTTTCTATTCCTATGCATTTATATATGGTAATAGTATATTTATTGTGTAAAAAGTTGAACTTGGAATTTTTAAAAAAGTGCGGAGAATGAACTGTTGATTTCGTGAAATCATGCAGTTTTTATTAATCTTTTTAGCAGAAACAGCTGGCTGTTTCATCTGTTTGTATGTGCCTTTTGAATATGATCTTTTTCCTGCATCGTGTTCACCAGCTGGACTGTATTTTTAATTTTATAGAGAATTACCTTTCTTGTCCCTGAGTATGCAAATGATGAAAAGACGATTGTCGAATGTTGAAATTGTTGTGGAGGTTGCTACTCTAAATCTGCAATCTTTAAAGTTTCTGCAAATCGATCAATCTCTAGTTCCTTTTCGCCGTATGTGTGACATCACACTAATTGAAGTGATCAAAGAAGAAAAGTTGCAGAGTTATGTAAAAAACCAAGCTACAACATTGAGCCATCTATTATTTTGATGGGCTGATTTCCTTTTGCTGATGTGCTTTATTTCTACCCAATAGAAAATAGGTTAATACTGTTTACCCATCAATATCTTGCAGGCTCATGCTTCTTAAATCGTACGCTTGTTCTTTAACTTTCTAACTTGCCTTAGGTTCCAGCTCGTATCGAAAAGCTCATCGCTGAAAAGCAGTTTTATGCAGCAGTACAACTACATGTTCAGTCAACTTTGATGCTTGAGAGAGAAGGCCTCCAAACGGTTTGTTGTTGGTTATTTCTCCTCGTCATGCAAGATTTCTGTCATTCAGCCATAAAGGGCTAAGCTTGTTAAGATGGATGCCTGGAAATTGTACTTGAAAATTCTCCGAAAGTGGATGCCTGAAAATTTGTGCTCTGTTAAAGATCCTGAGCTGTTACTTAGTTTTGCATTTTTTTAATCTTCAGTTTGGCTTACATTATCCACCACTGCAAACATAATTGTTTACCATGAAAATTATTTGAATAAATGAAAAATTATCACTTGCTTACAAAGGGAAATATCGACTTAAATTGATGCCCCCTGATTTTTCTTGAAGATATGAAGCATGCTTTCTGTTTCATATCTTTCATAGAATCCTTGATTCACACCTAAAAGTGCCATGATCTCTAGAAGGAAACTGATTTGTGAATACTAAAAAAGATTTAACAAATTTAATTCCACAAGGACATCTTGAAAGGAGAGAATGATTTCTTGTAAGCCATTATTTAACGATGTCCTATTTGTGTCAGGTGGGTGCTCTTCAAGATGTCCGGTCTGAATTGACAAAGTTGCGTGGAGTACTGTTCTATAAGGTTTTGGAGGATTTGCATTCCCATCTCTACAATAAGGGTGAATACAGGTATGTATTTTATTTACAATCTTCAACAAACCTCCGAATCTACAGTTTTTAGCGCAACTATAGGAGTATAGGTGAAACCGTCGGAACATTTCATCCTCATCCTTTAGAAGTGTTCCTAGCAAGGATCTATTAACCACAGACCCGTGGCTGCAGTATTAGCTTCTTAAGCATATTACAAGGCTTAAACTCGTTCATTGTCTGGACATAAAAGAGTACTATTTATGTTTTCTGTGAGAGTTTTTCTCAGTTTTACATTTTCTCTGATAGCGCTTACATGTTACACTTTCACATAATCTGTTTAAGATCCACGAGCTTTACTATCCTGAAGACAATCTTCTTACCTGGAAGATTCTCTTATCCCGTTTTGTTCTTTGGTCCTGTTTTTGTTTACATTGGTTAAAATAATGCTTTTGTCACCTTTCTTGTGACAGTTCAGTGACCTCAAGCATAAATGAGAATGATGACGCAATTCCAACAACTTCAGATATTTCATTTTCCATGAATTATTCCCACTCTCTCTCTCGGAGAACCAGGTTGCTGAAAGGAGACGATACTTTTGGGGCAATTGGTACCGGGGATGGATTATACAGACCTAGTTCGGTTGATGGAGGGTGAGATAAGTCTTATTTTTCAATGAATCTCTTCAACTGTTGTTTTCTCCTTCTGTGTCTGGTGATCTTTCAATTCAGACTTTGCCGTCCAAAGATCTTTTGGCTGTTTTTTTACATATTTGCGTTCTTCAGATATCCAAAAATTAAATTTGTTATGATTGCTTCCTGTCTCAATTTGCTAAAACAATCGATATGAGCACGCTGCCTCTTTGAGGTTGACAACCTAATGGGTTCTAGATCTGTCTGAACTTGTGATTTTTGTTCTTCGATTATAAACTCTAATACGTTCCCATTTTATATCTTGTTCTTGTGTTAAGAAATGGATGCTCAAAGGGCTGGGGTTTAGTTTGAACAGGTAGTGAAATGGATGTCTAATATCATTGTGCTACTGTGGAACGGATAATGATGTTTTATTTCTAAGTTTCTGTATTTGATATTTGAGAAGAAGGAAGGTCTTTCCTTGCTCTTTATTTCTGTCTAACTCCTGGTTGCCTTTCTTATCGTAATTAAAATAAAATTTTACCGCTGAATGGTCTTTCTCCATCGCTGTGTGTCAGACAGTTACCGAAAGTTAATCCTCCTCACTCCTTTGTAGTCTTCTTTTTGGTTCAGGTGCATTCTTTGTTTTTGAATTTAAAAGATGCACATGAAATGGTATTTAATATAGGAAACTCTACTTATGCTATCATATGGCCAAAGTAACGTGATATAAAACTTATACTTCATCTGAGGCTTATTTGCTCTTTCCATTTGTGTTCTTAGTTCGTTAATTGATGGGCACAACGAGGATGGTACAGTGAAGATGAACGATGCTGCATCTGAGGGATATACTCCTTCAGCCAGAGTAAATGGTGGTGATAGTGGTGCAAGAGAGATCAAAATTGTTGCTCGTCAAGTTCCCATCTGGTTGTCAGATTCCACTCCTGACGAGTTTGTTGTATGATGCGCATATCGTATATCACAGTTTTTAAATTCGAAAGGTCCATGTTCAATGGCTGAATAGCATTTGCAAAATTTTCTGTAGGAATCAATGAGAAAGGGTGATGCTTCACTTTGTGTAAAGTATTTGCAGACCTTGGTTGAGTGTCTCTGCATGCTTGGAAAGGTAGCTGCTGCTGGTGCTATTATATGGTATGCTACTGCTTATATCCGTTCGATGATTGTGCACTCTTCTAATGCTTTAGTATTTTCAGCTTACTCATTTTTTTGATTGGAAACGATATTATATTAATTAAAACTAATAATTACAAAAAGCGGACTAGTGTCGGCATATGCAAAAACCTGGATCATATTAACTTTTTTTTTTGATAGGAAACAATATTTTATTAATGATATGGTAATCAGGATTACATCAGTGGACTAGAAGTGCACTGTCATAATTTATAGAAATTCACTATCCTAATTTAGCACACAATAGCAATGATAATTTAGTGATACACATATTCCCATTGTCTTATCAAAAATTGAACATTCTTGAAATCTTTGTGACTTCCAATCCACATGGCAACGTTAATCTTGATCTTCTCCCAGCATTTGTCAATATTTGTCTCTTTTCCTTCGAAGATTCTTTGGTTTCTTTCCAACCAAACCGTCCAGCATATACAGTGAACCACGACTTGCCAAAATAGTCTTCCTCTCTTACCCGTGGATTGACCCAAATCCATGCTGAATAAATCTTTTGTTGATTTAGGTATGACCCAAACCAACCGCATCTCTTGCAACGCTCTAACCCACAATGAAAACGTGAATGGACAGTGTATGAGAAAATGGTCCTGAGTCTCTAAATCATTCCTGCATAGAACACACCAATTGGGGCACAAAGCAATCCCGTGGCATCTTTTTTTAATCGTCTCCGAGGTTGGTAGCTTACCCAGAGTGGCTGTCCAAGAAAAAAGCTGAATCTTGCTAGGAACAGGGACTTTCCAGATAGCATCGAAAAGTTGAAATTTTGGATAAAGATTATTTGAGAAGAAAGACTCGTAGAATGAACTAACTGAAAACATACCCGACGAATCCCCGCTCCACTGAATAAAATCGTCCACCCCCTCAACTAATCTAACCGACTCTAAGACTTCTAATAACCCTGTCAACTCATCAATCTCCTCATCTCTCACCCCCCTTCTGAAGTGAAAATCCCAAGAATGGTCGCATGTTGCATTATCAAAAAGAGCAAAATATGAAATAGGCAAATTGTGAAAAGATGACAGCTGAAATAGAGCTGGGAAACAAACCTTGAACGAACAGTCCCCCAACTAATTATCCTCCCAGACTTCAATCCCTAAATAAAAATCTGAAACTGAAAATATCTAAATTCCTTATGCTTCCAGATCTAGTTAGGAGCCCGAAACTTAAATCTTGTCTTAGCATTCTTGATGCTGTACTTCTAGATTGTCAAAAGTCCTCATATTCTTCTCCAACCAAACTGACCAACAACTACAATGAACAACCAATGTCCAAAAAATTCTACCCCTTCTGCCTAGTTCGCAACAAACCTGTTGCAAAATAATCCCTCGTTGATCTCGTATTTACCCAAACCAAACCCAACTCCTCCAATGCTTTGAACCAAAGGTAGCTCGTAAATAGCTTAGTTACTCATTAACAGCAAAGTCATACTTTCAGGTATTATCCAGGGTACCAAAGGAAACAGCACTATTTATATTAGATTATTTGTGAATTCTATAATGCACCTCTGCCCGCTTGTCTTTTCCATCTTTCGAAGGAAAATGCCTTCATCTTTTGATTTCCTGTTATTCCATGAATTTACTGATGATGTGTCGATACTGCAGATTGGGTCAAGTAAACCTTTGTTTTTTATTTTTTAAACCTCTTTATTAAATTTGAAAAGATATAAGACTAAGCTAACAAATATGATAGCTGGGATGTTTTTTAACAATTTACTGCAGATATAAATATTTTATATTTATGATACAATTTAATTTACATTATTGAAGGAATGATTCTTTGGCTTTCTTTTATTAATTTCCATGCGAGACTTTCGCTAATCAATGGCATGAGGAATTATTTTACCTGGATGATCTTGTTTTGTCCAACAAAGCATAGCGTGTAGGAGGTTCCAAGAATTCCCTCTTCAATCATTCCCAGTCCTAGTATTCCCCAGGGAACATTTCCTTCGACACCTCATCTCTGGCCACCCAAATGTTAATGGTGTTGAATCAAAACTGTTGACGAGGTGTCAAAGGAGCAGAGGAATAATCCTCCTACTGGACGAAATTAATGGTCTTGTATTACCAGGGAACATTTCCTTCCCCTGGGCTTAAACTGTCATTTAGTCTGTATTAGCAGGATATCAATGGGCTTGAATCAAGATTTTGTCCTCGATATGAGTGTTGCCCCGTAATGTCCAAACTGTGGATTATCTTGACAGCTTGTGATTACTCAGAGTGATACATCAGAGTTTGAGGAACTATAACTATTAACTCGAACATTGATAATGAGGCTTAGAGACAATGGGCCTTCATGTTATGAATACCAACATTATTCTTGATTTGAAAAAGACAGCAGTTTTCGATATTTTCTTTTGGGTATGGTTAAGCATAGTGAATTTCCACTTTCGGGCTCGAATAGTTTGAACATGGAGATAACGACTATCTTGAATGGTCAATATGCGAGGTATTCTTTGCTGGCTTAATCTACTTCATGTTTTCTGATGCGATTTCTACTTTTTCCCCTACAGTCAAAGATTACGTCCTACCATCCATGAGATTATTACTACCAAGATCAAAACTCTGGCAGAACGCATGAATGGTTCAAAGCCTGGCCTTGGTCAAGATGTCTTCCCTACAATTATGGGTCTACAATATCTAAAAGGGCTGCTGGAGGGTCGCCGATTACCAAGACATAAACGTCAGAATAGTATATCATTGACAGGAGCTTTAGTTGCAGTAAGTCCTGTCTCCCATGTGATGTCTCCAGCAGGAACAGCACAATTTGCAGCAAAAGAACTCCTTGATTCAATTCTGGACACAGTTGTTAGGGTGTTTGGTATGATCTATCAAATTAGTTTTCAGATGATGTGCATCTTTATTTCCGTATTTCTTGTTTTATCATTGATATAATTAAAACAGAATTTGTTTTTCAGAAAACCATGTCATTGTGGGAGAGCTTATTGAATCAAAATCTTCACAACAAGTTGGCTTGAACACGCCAAAGGCGATGGCTGCTGAGATCAACTGGAATCATGATTCTGATGCTTCTCATGATACGGGAGGCTATAGTATTGCCTTTTCTTTAACTGTTTTGCAGGTTTCTCATTTCTGTTTTTCCATTTGTAATTTGCTTTTACTGTTTCAACTTCATGTTATTTAGAGATTGAGTACATGTATATATTTACGATTGATGATATATTCCCTAAATGTGATGGTAGAGTGAATGCCAACAACTTATATGTGAGATCCTACGTGCAACTCCTGAAGCTGCATCTGCAGATGCCACTGTACAAACAGCTAGACTTGCTGGAAAAGGCCCCGCTAAAGAGAAGAGGCAAGTGAATGTGGCCATATTTTTGCATATGGCTTTGTTCTGCACACCGAAGATTATTTTATTTTCTTCAGATTTTCTATTTTTCTTTATGTGGTTTTTACATTTTTCGGTTTGAATTCCTCTTATTTTTTTGGGGCAGATATGTATTCTGTGTTATGGCTTTGTTCCAATCCTTTTTTTTTTTGGTTCTGTAAGTTAAAAAAGGGGCGAAGAATAACGAAGCACGATTGTGTGCTTACCCGAAAAACTCTATCTATTATACAACTAGAGTTTACAATCTTTATATAGAGAAACCTATGTAACAAACCTAGATACCACAATCCTAAGAGATATAACAAACTCCTAATAAATAGGATCAATTGTTATCTACCGATAAGACTAAATCTAATCCTAACAAACAAGTAAAAAATACACACGCTAACACCCCCCCTCAAGCTGGACTGTACAGGTTGTACATTCCAAGCTTGGTTACAAATTTTTGGAACGTTGGCTTGAACAAAGCTTTTGTTAAGATGTCAGCCGTCTGTTCTTCGGTGGGGATGTGTTTTACTGCCAGAATCCCTTGGTCTATCTTTTCTTTGATGAAGTGTCTGTCTACCTCTACGTGCTTAATCTTGTCATGGTGATCTGGATTGTGGATGATGGAGATTGCTGCATTGTTGTCGCAGAATTCTCGAATTGGTCCTATAGCCTCCAGCTCAAGTTCTTTCAAGAACATTTTTATCCATAAGCCTTCGCATGTTCCAAGAGCCACTGACCATAGTTCGGCCTCAGCACTACTTCTAGCTACAACGTTTTGTTTCTTACTACGCCACGTAACCAGATTCCCCCATACAAAAGAGCAATATCTAGATGTAGATCGTCGATCTATTGGAGATCCAGCATAGTCAGCATCAACAAACATATGTATATCTCTGCTTTTGGTCCTTCGAAATAAAAGGCCTCTTCCCGGATTCCCTTTTAGGTACCTAAGAATTCTGTAGAGGGCCCTCATATGAGTTTCTGAAGGAGAGTGCATAAACTGACTTACACAACTAACTGAAAACCCAATATCCGGGCGTGTATGTGAGAGATGAATCAGCTTGCCCACTAGCCGTTGATAACTGCCCTTGTCAACCTGTTTGTCATCTGAGTTAATCACCAATTTCAGATTTGCGTCCATGGGAGTATCAGCTGGTTTTGAGCCTAACATGCCAGTTTCTTTCAATAGGTCGAGAGTGTATTTACGTTGAGACACTGAGATGGAGTCCCTTGTTCCTAGCAATCTCCATTCCAAGAAAAAATCTGAGATTATCGAGGTCCTTCATATCAAATTCCCTTGCTAATTCAGTTTTAATTCTCTGCATCTCGAATTTGTCATCACCAGTTAGAACAATATCGTCGACATAGACTATTAAAATAGTAACACCGGTTGACTGTCGTTTGTAGAACAACGTGTGATCAACTTGAGCTTGCTTGAAACCTTGTCTTTGGACAAATTTCATAAATCTCCCAAACCAAGCTCTTGGCGACTGCTTGAGTCTGTATAAGGACTTCTTCAACCTACACGAATTACCTTGGTTGTGGTTGGTGTTGAACCCAGGAGGTAGATCCATGTAAACTTCTTCTTCTAATTCCCCATTTAAAAAAGCATTTTTCACATCAAGTTGTAGAAGTGGCCAATCAAGATTAACTGCGAGAGACAAGAGAATACGTATGGAATTTATTTTTGCCACCGGAGCAAAGGTTTCTTGGAAGTCGATACCTTGGGTTTGAGTATATCCCTTTGCAACGAGTCTTGCTTTGTGTCGCTCAATAGTTCCATCTGAATTGTATTTGATGGTAAATACCCATTTGCAGCCTACTGATTTTTTATCTTGTGGTTTCTGAACAATTGTCCAAGTTTCATTCTTCTCAAGAACTTCCATTTCATTTAAAATAGCTTGTTTCCACCTGTTATCACACCATGCTTCCTCAAAGTTCTTTGGAATTTCTGTGTTGGCTAGTTGAGATACAAAGACCTGCATAGCTTGAGACAAGTGTGCATAACCGAGAAAATCTGAAATGGGATGGTTAGTGCAAGCACGTTTTCCTTTCCGTAATGCTATAGGAATGTCAATTTCAGAGAGTGTTAGATCCTTACCAGGGACCGGGAGTTGTGCTTGGTCATGAGAGGTGTCGGGTTCTTCTATTTGCTGCAGGTTTTTTCTTCTTTCGTAACACCTGTCATATGGCTGTATTTTTGTAGTGCTAATTGGATTTGGAGGAAGCTTTTTGGAGATTTAAGGGGTTTGATTTGGTGGGATTTGGGTAATATTTGGTGGTGATATACTAGGATCAGGAGTATCTGTCAGTAGAAACTCCCAGTCCACTGTTGGAGGGTGATTTGAATCCCAGAAATTGTCATGATCTGTTGCTGCATTTTCCCAGAAATTTGCGCCACTCACTATCCCCCCCGAAGCTGATTTATGGGATAAAATGCTTGATTTTCAAAGAATGTGACATTGTGTGAGATCAAATATTTTTTTGTAGACGGACAAAACACACGATATCCCTTTTTTGTGGAAGAGTATCCTAGAAAAATACAAGGTAAAGCCCTGGGGTCAAGTTTGCTCTTAGTGGGACAGGTACTGTGGATAAATGCCTTACACCCAAATACTCTAAGGTCTAGTTCTGAGTATATACGTGAAGTTGGAAAGGATCTAAGAAGGGTTGACAAAGGTGTATTGAAACCAAGGACTTTTGATGGTTGGCGATTAATAAGATAGCACACAGTTAAGATTGCGTCCCCCGAAAAATGTTTAGGAACATTAGCTATGAATAAAAGTTTGCGTGCAACTTCAAGAAGATGACGATTTTTGCGCTCGGAGATTCCATTTTGTTGAGGTGACTCAACACAAGAGCTTTGATGTAATAGACCATTTTTTGTGATAAAAGCATTCATGACAGAGTTGAAGTACTCAGTGCCATTGTTAGTGCGAAGAGCTTTAATGGTTGTGTTAAATTGATTTTTGACCATGGTATAAAATGAGAAAAATATGGTTGGAGCTTCCGATTTTTCTTTAAGTAAATAAACCCAAGAGACACGAGAGTGGTCATCAGTAAATGTAATAAACCATCTTTTGTTTGAGTGAGATGCAATCCTCGAAGGTCCCCACAAATCGCTATGAATAAGCGAAAAAGGATGTGAGGGCTGGTATGGTTGAGGGGAATAAGGAATTTTTTTGTGTTTTGCAAGTTGACAAATATCACAATCAAATCGTTCATTTTTCAAGAATAATGTAGGAAACAATCTTTGCAAATATTGAAAACTTGGATGACCTAAACGACAGTGAAGGAGCTTTATTTGTTGACGCCCAGAAAGGGTAGAGGAGAATCCAACGACCGCCAGATGTTTATTCTTAAAAAAATCACCTTGCTGAAAATAGTAGAGACCCGAGCTTTACTCAGCATTCCCAATCACTCGGCCCGATCTCTGGTCCTGAAAAGAACATCGTGAAGGTGAGAAAAAATAGCATTACAATTCTGATCCGTTGTCAGCTTGCTGATGGACAATAAATTACACGAGAAACCAGGTATATAAAGAACATTTTTCAAGCATAACGAGGGACCGAGGGAGACTGATCCAGTCCCATGAATGCGCAAGGAAGATCCATCAGCAATCTTAACAGTGCGCGAAAAAATGCTCGGAGAATAAGTAGTAAAAAATTCTTTGCTACCCGTCATATGATCAGAGGCGCCTGAGTCAATTAACCATGGAGCTTTTGATGGGTCAGAAATTGAGTTTAAAGGTTTACCGGTTGAAGCCATAAAAGAGAGGCAGTATGAGCAGATGAGAAAATTTTGCTCAATTGATCTAGTTGAGCATCAATGAAGAGGGCAGGAGGCGGTGGAGCTATTGCGGCCTGTGCAGATGTTGTGTGACCAGAATTGTCGCGCATATGCTTAGGAACCCAATCGGCAGGCTTCCCATGTAGTTTCCAACATTTTGATTTTGTGTGATACGGTTTGTGACAGTGATCACACCAAGTTGTTGGTTTCTTGCCCTTCTCATCACTTGCCCGAGCTGCCATAGCCGATGAATCAACAGGTGAAGATACATTGGGGCCGAGCATTACAGATTTGCGATGTTCCTCGCGACGTACTTCAGCGAAAATTTCATCGAGAGATGGTAAAGGTTTCACACCAAGAATTCGACCACGCACTTCATCTAAAGAGGGGTAGAGACCAGCAAGAAAATCATATGTGCGCTCCTTCTCTAGTATGCGACGATGGAGACGTGCATCAGCCGGATCTTTCCAATCTTGAGGTTGGAACAAATCTAATTCCTGCCAGACACGAGTTAAAGAATGATAATAATCAGAGACACAGCCATCAGCTTGACGGAGGTCGCGAGCTCTCGTTCTTAAAGCGAACATCTGAGACGAGTCTTCGAGGTCTGAATAAGCCCGTTTGACTGCGTCCCAAATGGCAGAAGCAGTCCCGTACATGAGATAAAGTTCTCCAATCCTGTTTTCCATGGAGTGGATGAGCCAGGACATGACCAGAGAGTTCTGGATGTCCCAGGCAGCAAACGAAGGGTCCTCCACGGGAGGGGAAGGGATCGAGCCATCGAGATATCCGAACTTCCCTTTGCCACGAATGACCATCTGGACAGATCGAGACCAGGGAACAAAGTTGCGGCCATTAAGTTTGTATGCAGTGATGGCGCCGGTAAAAGAATTATCGGAATGCAAGGTAGTGGGAGCTGTGAGGGAGGTAGGTATAGAGGTTTCCGATGCAACCTCTGAATCAGTGCCTCCAGATACTCCGGCCATGAGAGCGATGGAATTCATTGTTCTCAATTCAAAGGAATAAGAATAACCTGGCTCTGATACCATGTAAGTTAAAAAATGGGCGAAGAATAACGAAGCACAATTGTGTGCTTACCCGAAAAACTCTATCTATTATACAACTAGAGTTTACAATCTTTATATAGAGAAACCTATGTAACAAACCTAGATATCACAATCCTAAGAGATATAACAAACTCCTAATAAATAGGATCAATTGTTATCTACCGATAAGACTAAATCTAATCCTAACAAACAAGTAAAAAATACACACGCTAACAGGTTCCAATCCCATCTCTGTTTTTTGCTGGACATTCCATAAATATTGTCTGGTTATTTTCATTCATAGTGTTGAAAAGGTGATGGATAAAGAAAAATACTTATTGGTTGACTTAGTTATTATTTGCAGAGATGATGTGCTATTGTTTGATTTTTTTTATTGATATGTGAAGCTGCTTTCTGTACTCTGCTAATTTTTTTTAACATTATCATCTTTCCCTGTGCCACCATGAACTCATTTGTGTGATTGCTTTTGAAATTGTAATTTTCTTATTTATGGTTTCAAACGGTGAAATTTCTCTTGTTCTACTGTGCAATGATATATTATTATCAATGTTGATCGCAGAGATGGATCAGAAGATGGTCTTACTTTTGCATTTCGTTTTACGGATGTATCTATGTCCATTCCTAACCAGGGTATGAGTTAACTATAATGATGCAATCTTTAAAGTTGGTATTATAATTGTTTTTATTCGTGTCCTCTTTGAGTAGCCAAACGGCACTTGTTACGAACTCGATGCACCTAGTGCATTTGATGATATGATGTAGTTATAAACCATTTAAGAGTCATCAGCCTGTGCGTGTATGGGTTAACTGAAAATGTGTTCTCAACTAAGAGAATGATTTTTAGCTAAACGTGAATGCTGTAACATGGAGTATCTGTGAACTGATTATCTTATTGTAGCGTAAGAGTCTTGCAAAAAAAAAGAGTACAAGATGCTAAGAATAGCATGAAACACGGGTTTCAATATTTTGGAACTGTTGTCTGGTGTTTGTTTATATTCAAATGCTTTTTTTAGGGTTGGTAGTTGAAGCTGGGCCATTGTAGATAGTTATAAAAAAGGTCCTGTTGTTATTACATACTTTGTTGATCCTTGATCTGTGGATTGGGCTACTGTCCATGAACTAGACATTACCTGGCATTGCGTATTAGGTGGGACCTTATAACTTCTTCTCCCGCATTGATTGTGTAAGCAATTTTTTGTCGTGCTATGAGACTGTGGTTTACTCATATGTGTCATAGTTGGCATTGATTTACAATACTGACTAAGCTAGGAGTGTTGAACTGCCAATAGCACAAGGTTCATCTGGGTTCATGATGCGTTTACCTTCGAGAAGTTTCTTGAACAAGCTGAAGGGAGTTGTTAATTGTCAGTTGCATGTATTATTGGCATTTGGAAGATTTTTTTTTCGTAAGGATGTGCATTTTCAATTTGTTGCTCTTAATTTGTTTTAATATTTATTGGCCAGCAGTCAGTTTATGCTGAGAATAAATTTACTTACAATTAAGTTCCTCCCAGGTTCTGAGCTTATTCGCCAAGGATGGAGTAAAAAGGGTACCAATGTGCTCAAAGAAGGTTACGGAACTGGAGGTTTGTTACCCGAACAAGGGATATATTTAGCAGCATCAGTGTACAGGCCAGTTCTTCAGGTATATAAGAATAGAAGAAGCGTATGCTGGTCTGTTCTTTGGTCATTATGATTCCAAGCAACACATCACTTAATTCTCCTTGTGTTGTCCCTTCTGCAGTTTACAGACAAAGTTGCATCAATGCTTCCTCAAAAAAATTCTCAGCTTGGGTGAGTGCATAGTGTATTATTTTGACACTCTATCAGGGGAATGATTGCATAAATTTGATTTAATTGACCTTCTCTGACTGTTAGAAAAGTATTTCTATGTGCATAATCTTTATAATCGTTGCTAGTGATTTTCATAGATTTAGTGCTTCTCTAAAGAGAACGCATATGCCATACCTCATTGAGTTTGTTTTGATAAACTCTCTTGTAATTAAATCTGGTATTTTAGTGACAACCTCTGTGGGAAAATTTAACAGCTTTGCGCCAATTAAATTTTAAAAAACCTAGTATTGGAGAGCTTGAGAAACCTAGGTGATGCTTATTTTATGTAATTTTACATTTTTTTCTTTAAAAAAAGTAAATAAATGATGTTTGGTGATGATATTTAAAATATAAGATTTGAAGATGAGGCATATTCCTAAAAGAACTTTTATACATTATGTGTGCAAAAAACTATCATGATTTGATTAATGAATGTTTCAGAGCTGAAAATTATTTTGTTTAAAAATATTGTTAGAGGTTTAGCATAATCCCCAAGGGCGCAAATGAACTGAATTGGTTTCAAAAAGCCAGTTTTTAGACTGTTTAATTTGTATTCGAGATCATAATATATGAGCCTTTAGACATTCAAGCAAAAATTATATTCATCAATAGGTTGTGTGTCCACCACAAATTTTTTAATATATTTGTTAATATTTTGTAGATATATGAAATTTAATTTCGAACTCTAGTCTATTTTGAGCTTTTGCTTGACCCAGCTGCCACAGAAAGAAGTGAGTTTGAACTCAAACTCTGAACCAAGCCCAGAGTTGTTCATTTTTTGGTTCAATACTGTTTAAGTTTGAGGGCGACTATGAAATATAAGTTGATATTCATCTTGATTCAGTATGTTTACACACCTAACACCTAACTGAGTAGGATTGGTAAAGATTTGTTCTTGTCATTTTAGTTCTTAGTGTGGCAAAAGTACGACAATAATGACACGGGAATGAAAGCATGCAGAAATCTGCTTAGACTGTGAGTAATTGGTTTACAGGATACGTCTTGAGTGGAATAAATTATTTGAATAAAATAGCATCCAGTATGTGTTTCGAGATAAATTATTTGTAAAAATGAATAATTTATGTCTTTTCTCTCCAAACGTTTTTTTCTGGGGTTTATTTGAACGACATTTATACCTTTTCTTTTTCTGTTAGTGTTAAAATATTTTTTCTTCTTTTTCTTTTTGGTATATCGTGTTTCTTATTAGAGATGCAACTTATAAAGAGTGAATTCTATTTTTGGTTATGTAAATTGAACGTTTTCCATTTTTGTTCTTATTATCGATCAATTCACGGTTTTTGTCTACTAATTTGCACTTTTTTTCTATTTTAGTCTTTTTTTTACCAAAGCGCTAACGTGGCATCGGACACGCATTAATGTCCGACGCCACGTCAGCAATCTTTAATGCCACATCATCATTTTCTCGTGTCAAGTCAGCGCTCAGATGAAAAATGACTAAAATTTAAAAATACAAATTAGGAGGATAATACTCTAAATCAGTAGGACCAAAAATAGACATGTGCAAGTTACATGACAAAATAATAATTTTCCCCGTAATTAAATGTATAAATTGTACATCACACAAATTAGATATCTACTCAAACAAACTTTTGCAAGCACGAGAAGAAAGCCATGAAAGTAGATCAGGGAAATAGGCGTAAGAACAAGAAGAAGATAATAGTGTGCCTATATTATTTTCTTCTTCTTACTTGTACAATGATTAGGTTACACATACCCCTTTATATACTTGATTAGCTACCCTAATTTTAGTGACCGAGTATCGCGTATCCTTATTTTCATTATACAGATTAGGAATAAAGTATTTCCTCATATTTCTATATAAATTAAAATTTTCTCTTCCTATTTCTCAACTTTTATAAATCTAAATTGATAATCCAACTTGCGTTCCAGATCATTACACATGTATTCAGATTAATAGATGTTGACATCCAATTATTAAGGTACTGATATTGTTCCTTAAAGTCATTGCCTAATTGCGCCAAAAAAGGAACGGGTACTTGATGTTCTCCCATGGTTGTTTTTTGCACTTTAATTTTTAAAATGGAACATGTGCGAAGCAAGTCGAATTCTTGATTCCTTATCCATCGAGTTTCTGACTCCAGTTGAATGTTAATCATATACCTGACCTTTGAACAAATTTCGCAGCAATGATGGATTGTTCACGTTTGTGGAGAACTTTGTGAAGGATCACTTTTTACCTACAATGTTTGTGGATTATAGGAAAGCCGTGCAACAAGCCATATCAAGCAAGTCTTCCAAACTAGTTTCTTTTCTGTTTGTAATTAGTTTAAGTACTTGAGTGAGTTTCTTTTTTATATATTTCTATTAATATACTGCATTAAATGTTACATGGTTGGATTTTACTAGTTTTTCATAAATCATTATATTCTTCTTTCTTGGTGGCTGTCACTGATTTCACTCCTTGTCTGAGACCTGTAGAACTGCTATTCTTTGTCGATGTTGTTTTACTCCAAGCCATGGAATATAGTCTGAAGCTTTACCAGCAACCATCTTGGTCCATGCTCATTTTTTGATAAATAATTAAATCAAAGTGACAAAAATTTTCATTGTACTGCCTTGTAAATATTTCAAACTTCTCCCACAAAATTGATGTCAGATTCTATGCACATAGCCGTGAATAATCAGACTGAATATGAAAACATTGCTGTACCAACTGTTAGTTTCAGCAGTAGCAGCAGAGGCTAAGCTTCGCATGCATAAAAATTGACAGCTAGTACTCTTTAAGGTTTGTTAAGTGCACAAATGCGGCATTCTGATACAGGTGTTTGGTACACCTATTTGTGCATGCATAATGGGCCTCACAAATGTACACTTAAATTTATGGTTGAAAGTTCACAATTCAGTCTCAACAGATGTTAATGAAAAGTTTTAACCATCTTAATATTTTTAGTTACTTAGTTGGGACATTACAGAGTTGCTAAAAGTAGTTTGGGGTTGATAGAATTTTGTATGCCTGATCCTAGTGCACCTGGAGATTCCCAGAACTGGCATTACATTAAGTATCACTGCATGGGGTATCCGTGGGGTTTATTCTTCTCTAAAATTATGGATATAAATACTGCTTCTGAATCTTCAAGCCATCTCAGTGGGGCTTGATCCCTGTTTTTGCAGAAAGACAAACATGGGAAACTTATAGTTAAACTCTCTTTAAATTATTGTGCCTTCTGATTAGCATTCTCTAGTGTACCTCCCAATTCACCCTGTGCCTGGTGCTAACTTGATTTTGCAATTGTTGTATTATTCATGTTCATGTCAGCAAAGTAGTTAAATTATTGCAGTCCTAAAAGCAACTACTTGCAATATACATGTATTTTATTTTCAATGTACTTATGATCCCTTGTAAACATTTGATGTTCTGGGAAAGTGGAGAAGGTATGACTGGTATCACATCTCATCTCATCCTGTCACCACCCATTTATATAAAGCTTTACTCATTTCAAGTTTCTTTTTATTCTGCCGTAAAGTAAGTGTCATTTCCCTCGATTTTCAAGAATTATTTTCTGCATCTCACTGTAAGAATTTCCAGCATAAGCAGGAGAGAGCTGTGTTCATGCTGCTCTATGCTCTTTATGCAAGAATATCGGATATGTTGAATGGAATAGATATGTTAAAAGCATAAATAATATTTAGAATTGGGATTGGAAATATTAGTAAATATCATGCTATTAAGTAAAATTGTTGTTTTAATTGGATTGTGATCTGGGTGCTGGACTAAAATGTAAAGTTGAATGATGAATCCTGGGCTTTGCAGACATGTGATGTTTCTCTGAATAATTTGAATATATTCTTCTTTGTTCTGATTTTTTGCTTTCTTCTCTAACCAGGTCCAGCGGCATTTCGCCCTCGAGCACACACATCTACTTCTTATACTCCTTCAATTGAGAAGGGGAGGCCTATATTGCAAGGATTGTTGGCAATAGATTTCTTAGCTAAAGAGGTGCTTTTGATCTAACCGCAAATTTTTTGCCATTGTTATGATAAGCGGAGTAAATAGTTCATTTCAGACAATTTCTCTCTCTTAATGTTCATTGTAATTTTTAGGTACTTGGATGGGCGCAAGCAATGCCCAAATTTTCTGGTGATATAATCACCTATATGCAAACGTTCCTGGAAAGAACATACGAAAGGTGTCGGACATCATACATGGAGGCATGTAAACTTACTCCTTTTTGTCCCTGTTTTAGTTTTTTTTTTTTGAAGTCCTTTTTGTTGATGCTTTCAAAATGTTTGTTAACATGTACAAGTATTATGTATAATTCTGCTTTGCCATATTTTTTCCTCCTTTGCCATCACCTTTAAGCTGATACTTTGTGGCTTTATAACTTCATTTCGAATAAATGCATGAATTGATAAAACAAGGTGATTATATGTAGTGTCTGGATGATCTTGTTTGAATGGGATATGAAATCATTGGGTGAGAGGCAAAAAACAACTGTATAGGTCTTAAAAAGGTTGATAAAATTGACCGATAAAATTTATGGATTTGTGTGACGGCATGCTGGTGATGTTTCTTGGGATAGACTACATCTTCATATTTTTTGATACCTTATGCTGTACGTTTCTAGTCTGAGTTCAATTGAACATACATTTCATGAAATTGTTATGACCAAGTAAGATTGGTAATGGGATAATACAATAGCAAATTCATATGAAAGGTTCTGAATAGACCTTTTCTGTTTCTGAATCTTCAGATATGTTCCTTATGCATTCATTCATTACTATAAAATCTCACTTTTTTTTGTTTGGAATGTCAGGCAGTTCTTGAGAAGCAAAGTTATATGCTCATTGGTAGACATGATATTGATAAACTGTTGCGGCTTGGTCCGGATATTACACGCTTATCAAGTTCAATAGATCAAGCTATCAGAGATACAAATGCTTCAGATGCTGAGTCTGTTGAAGTTGAAATGGAATTATGTGATAAATTATTAAGCTTGAGGCCTATCAAGCAGGTATCTGTGCCCTTGTGGGCTATAGTCTTTTTCTTTTCTTTTCTTTTCTTTCTTTTTTCAATTATGTTTCTGAACGCAAAATGTCATGTTAAATTCGCAGATCAGAAATCTTGTGATAATCTTAATTGTAATAATCTGTGAATTTTTTTGGTGAATATTTTGCAGGAGAACCTGATTCGTGATGATAACAAACTTATCTTGTTGGCATCATTGAGTGATTCACTGGAATTTGTTGCAGACTCAATAGAAAGGCAAGTTCGCTTTGTCTTGTTGAACATGAGCTTGTCTAGTTATCTTGCTTTAGGATATGATTTTTGTTAAATTCTGGTCCAATCAAATCATAATTGTGGATAATAGTTTTGGCACTTCAAAAGGAAAGTGTATCGTACACGGTGATTTCAAATACATTTGTTTTGTGTACTTTCTCAGCTTGTCCACACTTGTATTCTTGTATAGCATTGGGTGATTTTGCTAAGGCTTTTACAGCGAATTTTATAACAATGCAGCGATTTTAACAAATAAACAGTAGCAGAGTTCTCATATGATAGCTTATATCTATTTCTAAGTTTATCGTCTTTTGTGTCGATGATTAAGAAAGGGGTAGTCCTTTTGATACAATAATTTTGCATTGTTTTAAAACAAATATATCGAGGTATGGGCATAGGGCTACAAGTAACTGATGTTGAACTTTCTTTCTACTTTTAGGCTTGGGAAATCATCTTCCAGCACTTATAATCAAGTAGAAGAGAATGGAAGGGAGAAAACCTTGCATCATACAAGAACAAACAGTGCGCCTCCGAAGGATCTTTCAACATTTGCTGAAGAATATAGAAAACTAGCAATTGATTGCCTCAAGGTTCTACGCATGGAGATGCAGTTGGAGACTATTTTTCACATGCAGGTATGTAAATAGCTTGTCCCAAAAGGAAAGGACATGCATCTTTGACCTTTTTTGCGAAAGAAAATTGTTGCTCACTAATATTTCTTGCTGTCAAAATCTTGAAATGTGTAGGAAATGACAAATAGGGAGTATTTAGATGACCAAGATGCTGAGGAGCCTGATGATTTTATTATTTCATTGACTTCCCAGGCAAGTTTTCATATTGATTTGTTGGGCATTATACGGAGTTTATTTATGCAGATACATGGGATTTAGAAAGAGAAGGATAAAAAACAATCACAGAAGAATGCGTGAGTCTAGGGCGTTGGGACTGGATCTGAAGAGGGTATATGCAGTTGTACATGTTATTTAATTCAGGAAAAAAAAGATAAAGGTGGCTATTTATCGCTCTGTTTTGATAATCATGCACTATCATTCCTTGAAGAAACTTTGTTCATTGGCAATACCTATACTGAAAGTAGGTAACAGTCTCGAGAGCCATTTTCCTTGGAGCATCCAGAAATTTTTGGAAGTACTATTGCATTGTAGCACACTAGCACTCGCTTCAGTTGTCAACTAGGAGGAGCAATACTATATCTAATTTCCAGTTTGATGTTTTTCTTTAAGAGCTCCTGATCACCTGTTGGTTAGATTGTCACGTTTGGTGTATATTCCACATTCTAACCACTGAGAGTTACTTATGTTTACAAAGGTTAATTCGTTAATTATTTTACAACTATTTGGCGAAGGAGTGAAACACAGGGGAAAAGCATTGGGAGTTTTGCATAGTGATGTTGAAAAATCCAGTTAATCATTGTGCAGTAGCTTTTCACTTTTAAGATTTTGATGGTTGTCACATGAGGCGGTTTGGAGAAATGGGCTGGTGATGGGATTGGTTATGTGAAAAATGCCTGGAACTGGAGATCTTGTGGTGAAGCTGCAAGTTCCATTTATTATTGTGGTGGCAGTAGTACCTTTCTCTCCCTGCTCTAGAACACACGCACATGAAAACAGAAACTAAATGAACCAAAAAAAAAAAAAAAAACAGAAAAAAGTTAAAATAAACAAAGTATAAGGAGATTAAATATGTTGGCTTGAGCCTCCGAAAGCAATGATAATGAAAACAAATTGGTGCTTCTTGTTTTCCTTTTTTTGCTATGTTGTGTTCCTTGGGGAAAAATGTTTTACCCACGTCTTTTGCTTTTCCTCACTAGTATCTGAAGAGCCGAGGTTTTTTAATGTTTGTTAATGCAAGACAGATAACGCGTAGAGATGAGGAAATGCTGCCATTTGTTGCTGATACAAAACGAAATTATATATTTGGAGGAATATGTTTTGTAGCAGCCAATGCATCCATAAAGGTTTGCTTGTCGCTTGTCTTGTGTTCAAATTGTGTAAAATTCAGACACTGAAGAAAATAATTTGTTCGGTTTAATTTTCATCAATGAAATCTATATTCTCTCTGGTTAGGCTTTGGCTGATATGAAATCTATCAACCTCTTTGGCGTTCAGCAGATATGTCGTAACTCAATTGCACTGGAACAGGTATTTTAACTCGTGTATTCTCCTCCTTTCTCTTCCTCTCCTCAATATGCTATCTCTCCTCTTCTTTTGATCTGCTTTCCTGTAGATTAGGATCTGTTTGCGTTGGTTTTCTTATTCTGCATATTTATGCCGATAATTTCTATTTCACGTGGAAAAAGAATATCTAATTACACATAAATATCGATGGAAACACTTGTCGAAAGAGAGAATATGTTGAAGGAAATATAAAAAACATAAATATCGATGGAAACACTTGTCGAAAGAGAGAATATGGTGAAGTGTGTGTTTTTAATATTTCCTTCTAATGTAAGTAAAAATGATGCAAGCATTTTTATGGGCTGAAAAATCTGGAGGAATTTATTTTTCAAATTGGAACAATACTCTTTCTAACACTTCCCTCAAGTTGATGCACATATTACTCATATTGAAAAATGACTTGGAATTCAATGGTTAAACAATCAGAATATCTTTCACTCGATGATGTTATCTTATAAAAGGTTATCCAGTGCCATAAACTATCTCATAAAACTATTCAGTTCTTTGAACTGATGTTGGCTATTCCGTGCTGGAAAGTGATATGTAAAGCGGTTGAGTCTCATTGCACCGACGTTTTACTAGAAGATTGCTAGTGGACCCTTCCAAAAACAGAAAAAGGGAGGAGTAAAAATTTAGTTTGACAGTTACATAAAAATCCGTATGGTTATTACTTTCTGCATTTCATTTTTGCACTTAGTTTTATTATGTTTTTCGCTCATTTTAAAGAACTAGCAAAAAAGCACGTGCATCCGCACGTGAACCCATATTCTGAATAACTAAAAAATAAATTAATATTAAAAATATTTTTAATCTTTGCATAACGCGATCAAATCCATGAAACAACATTTCGTTAGGAAAAAGATAGATCAAAACAAATTATAAGAATTTGGAATAATGATTTATCAGATTAAGTACTAAATTGAACTAAAATAATAATACAAATACAATGAAGTGAAAGGATTTGAATTGATTAAGCAATATAAGAGTGTAAACAGAATTATATGAATATATTTTAATTAATTAAGCAATATAAGAGTGGAAGAAAATATTTTAGTATATGATGTTGATATTTATCTACTCATTACATCAATTAATTGATAAATATTTTCCTAAAATGTAAAAATTACATCTTGAAAATCTAAAATAGTACTTACTTATAATTTGGAATAATTAAGAATATATGACAACAATTTTTCATTTTAAGTTTTATTCTAAGAGTATTAATTTTTATTGTGAATATCGGTAGGGTTGGCTTGTGTCACATATAAAAATCGTGAGACATTCTCACAAGAGACTTACTCTACACCAACATAACTTCCAATTTAGTTATGTTAACGTTATACTAATAATTATTTGTAGGAACATCTTGCTCTTACTCTTTTTGACTCATTTGTGTCATTTTTTAAAACAATTTTATAATAATTTTATCTATATACCATTTGACTCTACTTTTTTTTCTACATATAATAGATACCGTCATTGATTTTTTTTTTTTAAGAAAAATAAGCTGAAAAAGTATCAATTGTGATAACATTTGTGAATAAGCTCAAATTTTTATTTTTATTTTTTCAAATTAAGTGTTTATTGATTTTTTTTATTTAATGTGTGCTTACATTTTTGTCAATATAATTGTCATTATATACTTGTATGTAAATAACTCTACAAATACAAATAAAATGTCATGACATTATTGTTATGATTGAGTACTATTTGAATATGTAATTCATGAAAAGAGATTTAATGAATAAAAAGACATTAAGTTATTTTATACTGTAAAACAATATATGATATAATCCTTATAATAAATATAATTATAATGATCATTTATTAACATTTGTCAAAGTATCAGACTTTTTATATATGATATAATTTAATATATTTATTTAATTATTTTTAAATCAAACTAATTAATTCAATAGATACAAAAATAACATTTTTTTATGAAAGTTTATTTCTTTTGTTATATTTCA
This sequence comes from Primulina tabacum, assembly GCF_025594145.1. Lineage (NCBI taxonomy): Eukaryota > Viridiplantae > Streptophyta > Magnoliopsida > Lamiales > Gesneriaceae > Primulina > Primulina tabacum. Next base: position 6,386,475 of record NC_134550.1, on the reverse strand, counting down.
AATTTTAATGGTGAAAATCATACCAGTAGTTTAAAATCTATATTTAATAATTATTATATGAGTTTATTTGATATTTACCATATAATCTTATTTGAATGTGCATTTCTTTACATATGTTGATTTATTTATTATTTTAAAACTTCTTTAACAAGAAATTAATAGTTATCAATGTTAGTCTACGAAAGATCGATATATAGAATTTATTATCCATGATATAGAATTATAAAAATAAAAAGTAAAAAAAATTTTTTTAGGATGTTAAATTAAATATTATGAGTTATATTTTATTATCAATATTACTATTTCATTTGTTTTAATATTGTTTTTATAAGTTAGTCACAGTGATTTTAAATTGAAAATTATTTGTCTTTAGTATGCTTCGCTTTTGTAGATTATGATTTATATATAGATAAAATCCATAATTTGGTTGATTTTTAGGTTATTATGCTTTATACGTGGTGTTTGAATATATATTTTTTTTAGCAATTTGTTTCAGTTCATTTTGTTCTATATATTATATTCATTATAATTTATTATATAATATAGAATTAATTTGTTGAATTTTAATTTGGGAAACAATTTTGAAACTAAGTTATATAAGTTCTTATAAATCATCTAATATGATAAGAAATTAAACCCAAATAAATAACAAAATGATTTAAATTGTTTTTTAGAAAATCAATTTTTTTTAATTTTTATAATATAATTGATATTACGTGCAACGCACGTGCATCATGCTAGTAATCTATAAATCTATAAAAGTGTGGATACTTAAAATGCTTTCCAATTGTGAAAGGACGTAATTGCCCTTCACTTTTTTACTTATTTTAATTATCAAGCAACATATGTAGTAATTTCACACTTATTCTATTAATTAATAATTAATACTAATTAACCATATTTTATGGTTATGATTTTGTATTTTTGAATTTTATGGTTATGATTTTGTAATTTTTGAATTTTTTGCATTTAAAAATTAATAGTTTGACAAAATAAATTTAAAATTTTGATTAAATATAATTTTATTTTCAATTCAATTCATTTTATTTAGTTTAAAAATAATACTGATTATTTTAATTTTTTTGATTCTTCATTTTATTTAGTTTAAAAATAATACTGATTATTTAAATTTTTTTGTTTCTTCATTTATCAATATTAAATTTAGAACGAAAATTATTAAAATAAAAAAAATAATTGATATTAATATTAAGTAAATTTAATAATTTGTTTATTTAAAATTAGCTCAAACATTTAAGAACATGGAGAAGAAAGTCAAAAGCACAAAATAATAACCATTAATTATTAATTAATGGAATAAATATGAAATTACCACGTATGTTACCTAATAATGAAAATAAGTAAACATGTGAAGGGTAATAATGTCCGTTCACAATGAGAAAACTTTTCTACTATCCACACTTTTATAGGTATATAGATTAAACTAAAACATTGAGTTATTATAACTCTATTCCGAAAGGTACTGTAAACCTCAAGTAGATGGGTTCTTTTAAAAGGTTTTAAAATGTTAAAATTGATCTACCTCTTTATGCTAGTTCACTATCATTTTCAATTCTAACAATTTTTCTCAACACTTTTGGCTCCAATACCACATGGAAAATAGATAATTTTGGAAATGCTGCTTGTTGATATTTCCTTTGTAAATGTCAATGATTTGTCCTTTACATGATCTGAAATACTTCAATTTATCAGGTAAGAAATCTAAATATAATTAGAAAGATCCGACTAGGACTTTGTGAATTATAATAACATATTTTCCAAATAAGAATGATATGTACTCCAACAGCTTTTAAGAATTCCATGTCACAATTAAACTTACTTGAGTAGGTAACAAGAAGTTCTCCCATTATGCATGAACATATCTCAAACCAATCTGGTAGGCATCTCCATCACCGAAATCTTTTGCCCCTACATAATTGTTTTCACCTGTCTTTTTCCCTTGAATTTGTTTTGCGGACCTGGATCTTTGCAGCGATGACACCAGTTAGATGACTGAGAATGGTGTACTCACATCTTTTTTATTGTGGTTACGATCTACTGTGTGATTGATAGTTTTTTCTGAGCTTTTTAGGCTTTGGCTGCCATCTCTTCAGTTGATAGTGAAGCAGTAAAGATGAGATTAGATCGTGTTCGGACATATTATGAACTGCTAAACATGCCCTTTGAGGTAAATCGTCTTAAATTGGTAGTTTCTAATTGTTGTTGGTTGTACTTCATTTTCATATCCCTTTTTTGAATGTACATTCGCTAACAATTATGAGCACATCACTTGTTCTAGGCATTGCTGGCATTTGTATCAGAGCATGAACACCTTTTCACGGCTGCCGAGTGAGTTATCTCAATAACTGGTTTTCATATAGGCAATTATATCGTCGGTCATATTTAACTGAATGTGTTTCCTTTCAGATATGCAAATCTTTTGAAGGTCCAGGTTCCAGGGAGGGAAATTCCGGACGATGCTCAGGATCGTGTGGCAGAGATTTTGCCACGTTGAAAATTCAAAGCAGACGGGTCTATCAGTCTCTTTGGTGAACTTTTAATGTGTCTGAGTTGCTCGATGCACATGAAACAGAAGTATGCCGTGGAAGAGATGAGAAGAACTCAAATCCTCACCGCCTATGATTATCAGTATTATAGTTGCGAAGAAAATGATCGAACCACTCATATCTTTATTTCTTTTTTTCCTTTTTTCTTTCTTATATAGATTCATTTTTTCATCCCCTGGTGGTGTTTGGGAACAGTGAGGCTTTTATTGGATGATTATTTTTCTTTTTGAGTTGTGTAGTACACTCTCTAGACGACGGAATATTGTTTGTGATTTCTAAGAGCTATCTTGTATTGGCGTTTTATTCTTTGGAGATTAAATAATATTTTCCTCTACCAATTACTTTGTGTTATTACAAGTTAATAATTATAAAATAAATGCGGTTCATATTCTCATTGACGAGAAGGAACCATGGTTGTGGATGTTCTTATTAAGTTAAAAACTTATGTGAGACAGTCTTACGGGTTGTATTTTGTGAGACAGATCTCTTATTTGGGTCATCCATGAAAAAAATTACTTTTTATGCTAAGAGTATTATTTTTTATTGTGAATATCTGTTGGGTTATTCATTTTACAGATAAAGATTTGTGAGTTGTCTATTAGTTTTAGATAAAATTGGCTTTCTTGTTATTATTAAGATGGAACTAATCTTCCTCTTGTTTTCCCCTTTTTTTTTAAGAAGTTTCTTGTAGCCCAGTCTCATGTATTTTCATTTTTCTATTATGTATTGCTATGGATTCCTGCCATACATCCCAGTTCTTAGTTCGTGTCTTCATGTTGATTAATTTATTCTTTTTGTTTATTTTTAGTTGGTTGATAATCAAAGTGGTTGTTTAAAAAGAGAGACATAAAAGTTTAAATTTGGTGGCCAAAGGACAACGAGAAAGCAGGGGATTAAAAAAGAGAAGGAAATGATTAAGATTGAGTTTCATTTAATAGTTAGATATTTATTTATTGTATTTTACTTTCGTTTTACTTCAAGTTTTTTATACCAAATATCGTGCAATTAGAGGAGGCGTTGCGCTTGGGTAGAGAGGTGGTTGTGGGTTTGGGGCTGTTAGTGGTAGATTATTTAACTATAGATTCTTTTCGAGGAAACAGAAAACCTTAAAATGAAATTTTAGATGCCTAAATAGTGTCCAACCCAGCAACAAATGCTGCTTTAAATTGGAGCTGTGCTACAGTGCTACACAAAATTATTTAAAGTTTTTTCTTAAATTAATAAAATTTAAATTTAATGTATGATTAAGTGATTTTTGAAATAATATAATTGTTATAAATAAAATAACAGGGATATTCTTTTTAAAATTGAGTTTAGAGTCGATTAACAGAGAAAATTGTTATATTTAATATAAAATTATTTTATTTTGAAGTTAGAACTGCACTAATGTAATGAGTTGGAGATGACCTAAAACACCAAATCATAACTCGTGTGTAAATCACTGATTAGATGGTAAGCATTAATTACTATTAGTCTTTGAGTTAAAAGTATTATGAAGTCAGCAGGATGCCATGCAAACCTTTCAAACAAAACTGGGATGATAAAGACGAGGATTCATAGCCGTGATCATACTGATCCAACCGCAGGATGTGCATTTGAACATACGAGCGGAGGAGCCCTGGAAACAAGGTGCATGTTGAAGAGCTCTATGCATGACAGCCAGAAAGTCCACTTGGGGTGATGAGACACCGTCCACATATTGTGCTCGGCAGCAGACAAGACTTGCTCTTGGACGCTCGAGTGCAACGCATGCGACTTCTAAGACCAGTTGAACAACGGCGGTAGCTCAACCAACAGTGTTTGGGATGTTGTGAGTAACATCCGAATTAAAGGTCCCAACGCTGGTTTGCTAAGACAGAAGAATGCAATACAGTTACTATGTTATTAGATACAAAGTTTCTTGTTAAACATTTTAGCCTTTGAGACATACAAAGCCTATCTTGACAAACAAGTAACCCTTAGGCCTTAGTGCTTAACTTGAAGCAGTACTTTGATAAAATCGAGTTTTCCAGCGCTTAGATCAATTGAGGAAGGATTTAAAAGTCCTGGTCTTCTTTTTCTTATTTAGCTTTAGCAGTTAGTGTGCAGTACTGACATAAAATCAGAAATGTGATGGTCGATACTAGTGTTGGGGAGCAATAAGATAGCAGTTGGATTTGAAGTGTGGCACTTGCTATTGTGTACAAAATATTACAGTCCTAAGACCAATTATAATTTTGAGTAAAATGTCAATTAACTATAGTAATCATGTTTGATAAATCTAGTAAGGTGGTGAATCCAATGTTTGAAATAGAACGAAGATTACTTAGCTCAATTAGCCATCGTGTTACATTGGGATGAAATTAATTTTTGAATTCTCGAGTGTCAATCAACAGCACTACTCTCATGCATTAAGTAAAGGAAAAAAAAAGATGGTGAAACCATTCATATTATAAAACAAACCAAGAAAACAATATATTCATATTTCAGACAAGCCAAGAAAAAAATTGTTCAAACCAGAATATTATCATTTTCAATGTGTAATTAAATAATAGAATAATTAAAATTTGTCATGTTTTATCGTTTTATTTCCACGAGTACATTTATTTGCTATGTGTATTATAGATTTGTAGTATTTTTTCACTTTTGGTATATTTACAAACATTTAAGTATTTGACAGATACTTGTATCATTATGCTATACGCAATTCTCCCCTGAATAACGAACTTAGTCGTAACGTCTTTTTTGCCAAATTTCGTATATCTTCCTTAGCAGATTCTTCTGATATTTCGATGAGCTCTTTCAAGCCTCCACTTGATATGAAATCTCTAGCATTTTCCTCTGTAAACCATCAAATATTTCTCTATAGTTAAGTATTCAAACCAAGTGGCTATGTTTCAGCATCAAGAAATATAAAAGTAATTTACACCAATGTACCCTAAGGTTTATCCGAATTACAGGAACTATTCTATTCAAGCAGAAATCCCGGGAATGGGCATCTACTATCAGATGTCTAGGCACAAAACAAAAAGAAAGATGTATAAAAAAATTATTTCTTGTCAAATCCAGCTGAGGAATTTACTTAGAAGGCTCTGATCTCCTCATTATGCGTGATAACAAGAAGAAATACTTATACCTCTAACAGTTGTGTAGCACAAAAAGAAAATGATTTACCATTTTGAGCCAAATGGCAAATAGCAAGCTCAAGGTGGCGTCTAGTCGAAGCAGAAGACTCATTCAAGTTTGCAACCAACCATGAAAGAGCACCATCATCCATTAGAAGAGAACGACCTCTCCAGTGTCCTGATATCAGTACGATGATTTCAACTTGTTACAAAAAAAAAGGATTATAAATGTGTTAATTTGAACAATATAGCAAACAAGACCTTGCATTATTCTTCTAGATTCGCATTTCGCAAAGTTCGCCAATCCCCTGGCAACCTGAGCAATGACGTCAGTGTTCCCTGAATCAGCCATTCCCAAAAGAGCTTTCAAGGCTCCATCATCTTTCAAAACTGCGTGTAACCTTTCTGTTGTCAACAGGAAATTCCATCAGTGTAAATAATTTCAAATTATACAGTATCTACGCTACATCTCTTATAGCAGACATAAAGTGTATAGCCTAAGAGGTGACACTACTTTTAAAGTCTGTTTTCGGTTTTATTTCTTTACATATGACACATCTTGTATCAAAAAATATATCTAAGATGATTTAGGTAGACAAGGGGAGCAGATTTTCTAGGTAATATACCAGAAAACTATGATGGACTCACCATTTCCACACAGATTTGCAATTGCACCAGCAACCATTCTCAAAGTTTGATGATCATCTGTTTTGAAAGCCGCTTTTGCAAGAAGTTGAGCACCTCCTTTATTTGTTATCAAACCTTGATTTGTTTCTGAATACAAACAAGTATGATTTCAAGTGCATTAAAAAGCAACTTCCCATCATCCGATTTTAGCATATGCAAGAAACTCTCTGACATATGTTTTGTTCAAAAAGAAAAAATGGAAAGGTTAAGGGGTACCATTCATTGCCAAATTAGCGATGGCTCCAGAAGCTACCCTGAGTATCGTTATGTTGTGTGATGATTCCACCAGCATAAGCAGTGCATCTAGACCACCTTCCTTAACAATTTTTTCCTGGTTGATATCTGAAATATGAAAAATGAGTCAGAAAACAATATTTAGTCAGGAACACCTATAGTCAATGCAATTCATTATTCAGTACTAGAATTAGACAAAACAAATTACCAGTTACATGCGAACCATAATTTTGAAGAATTTTCAAATTTATGTACAACCTTAAAGGATTCATGACCCATAACACACAAAAAGCAGCTTTATCCATCCAAACTCTAACCTTACTTACCTTCAGCAGCAAGGTTGGCCACAACCTTCACAGCATGGATTTGGACATCTATATCATTTGATTCTAACAGTGACAATATCTTCTGGAGCCCAACTGAATTGATACCCAACAAAATGAAGTGAATACAGTGGTAGACAAGGATCATGACAAATTATATGCACATAACATAAAGATCTTGTTTAAGTCCTTATGATGACACTTGACAAAATTTAACTTCGCATCACTAAAATGCATCATCATATCCATTTGGACTCATCAATTCTTCCTTTTTTTCACAATATTAAACAAGATGATCCAGATATTAGAATCCTGCCTTCCTCACAAATCTTTGAAATTGTGTTCCTCTGGCTGATGATAGTTTCTCTTGACAGGCTTGACTTATGTGACACTTGGGGGTTGAGCAAAGCTGAAGTCCCTTTGGTTGTATTTTCATGAATATATGGTTTCTTTTCCTGCAAAAGCCAAGGTATTTTCATGAATATATGTCTTAGATCAAAGACAGTTCTCGTGACTTTGCCAGAAGAAAGCTTATTTACCTCGAAGCCATCTTCACTTTCAGGCACAACCTTTATTACATTTAGCAGTTCAGTTTCAGCTTGCTTTCTTCGCCTTTCCTCAACTTGAAGTGCTTGCTTGACAGCATGTAGTTCATTTTTATGTGCTTCCTGATAATTCATAAAAACATTTAGCATCCCCGAGAAAATAAAAGTTGATATTCTTCCATATCGAAATATACAAAACGGTTGTGGAATACAAAATGGCACAACTTTGAACATGAAAAATGAAGCCAATGTCAAAATTCAGTGAGTAAAAATATATCTTTTCTGATTCTAAGTTTTTGTAGTCTCTCCTTAATATTCTAGTTTCATTGACAGTTTCTGCATGCAGTTGATGCATTTCTTGCAATCTCATTTGAATCTCCTTGATCTCTTCCTCTGCACTATTCTAGAATAATGAAAAAAGAAAGAATTGATAAAATAATTTGAACATATTTGTAAAATCAATAGCTGAGACCTCAGTACAATAGAATCGTGAACTCGGAAAAAAGAATCCCCATATTCTTAAAAGCCAAAGATTTGACAGAAAAAAGAAACATATGACAAAAGATTCACTACAAATCCATCTCCCTGCAAACAATCTTCCACTTTCTTTCCATAGATGCTTACCATGTTGCATAGATTTGTATTGCCTTATAAGCTTATAAGCTAATGATTCAAAAAAAAAAAAAAAAAAAAACTAGAGGGATCAAATAGGACAAACTACTTGGCATTGCAGAATAAATTAACTGATACAAGTACAAGACGAAAAAAATGAAAATTATGGCACGATAATAATACTTTACCTGGACAGAATTCTGATTTTCAATCAGAAGCTCTTTTGTAGACTTCAGTTCTTGTGCAATTCTTTCAGCACGAGAACACTCATCTTTGAGTTGTTGATTCAAAGCCTCTATTCTCTCTTCGTACATGCTAGTCGTTTCTGCTAGAGCTTTATGATATCTGAAACTTTTTACCTGATTTTTCTGTATTTATGGAGGCCACATCAGATTATTTTACAGAAAATTTGAACTTCAAAATTGTTGGTGGCTTCTTATCACAATTTTAATAGAAAAGAACAAGTGGTAAATTGATAGATTTAACGGACATAATGACAAAGAAGACCTTGACATGGGAAGCCATAAACTTGATTAGAAAGCCAAAAACATTTTGATAAAATATTTTTATCGAGTAGGAAACAGTTCACCTGCATTGACATTTGAATCTCACTGGTTTGCCTCTTCATCTTCTCTATTTCTAGTTCAGCACTAGCACATACCTCCTTCTCATTGTCTAGTTGCTTCATCAGATCAGCTATTTTCTCCTCATACATTTGGGTCACTTCAGCAAGCATTTTCTGATTTCTCAAATTCTCTAGCTGCTGTTGCTACTAACAAGTAAAGAAATAGCATCACTCTTGGAAACATGGACTTTTTCTGGCTTACAGGATTAAAATTCCCGTGACTTATTTTGCTGAACAGCGTCACTTCAAAATCTAATAAGTGAAATTATTCAACTGCAGGCTTTGGGAAAGGGTCAAGTAAATTTTGATTTCTGACAGCATAATGGATGATCATTCCATTTGCTCTCAATCTCTCTCGTGCTGCTTTTCTTATTACTTTTTCTGGAAAACAAACTAAATATTGTGATAAATTTTTGACTTTAGAGAAATGTATGTCATTTATTGTTGGAAGATTTCCTCGAATATTGTATAGTTGTGTACATTATCTTTTAGAGAGATTTTAGGAGTTCATTTTTTAGTTTCCTTAGGAAGATTTGTTTCCGGTTTTGTTTAAAAGTAGAGTTTATATATTAATGTACAGCCATTATGCCTACGTATATACAAGAATTATTTCTCAGTACTTTGATTGTTTTTCTGTCAATTTGGTATCAGAACAAAATCAAAGATCCTAGGTCTTAAAATTCGCTTCCGAAAAATGTTTAAGACCGAAAGTTCCCTGCCTCCTCCACCGAGACTCAACTTGTTCGAAACCCATCAGAAAATCATCTCATTCAGATCTATACAATCCGACTCAATGGTGACAATTTCCTTCGATGGTCTCAAGCAGTTAGAATGTACATCAGGGGGAGAGGCAAGATCGGCTATATTACAGGCGAAGCAACAAAGCCTGATGAAAAAAACCCAGCCTATGCCACCTAGGATGCTGAAATCTCAATGGTGATGACTTGGTTGGTCAACTCCATGGCCAAAGAGATAATTGTGAATTATCTTTGCTATTCAATGGCCAAGGAGTTATGGGAAAATGTTCCGCAAATGTACTTAGATTTAGGGAATCAATCCCAAGTGTAAGAATTAACCTTACGACTTGGAAATTCGCCAAGGTGAGAATTATGTGACTACATATTTTAATTCCCTTAAGAGAATTTGGCAAGATCTGGACTTATTCAATGATTACGAATGGAAATCACTTGATGACTGCATATTATAAAAAGATAGCCGATGTTGGACACATCTTTAAGTTTCTTGTAGGATTAAACACTGAATATGATGAAGTTTATGGCCGAATTGTTGGAGAAACCCAATTCCATCCATTTGAGAAGTTTTTGCAGAGGTGCGACGATAATAGAGTCGTAGACAGGTTATGCTAGGAAAAAAACTCCTGGTAAAATGGAATCTGTCGAAGGATCAGCCATGGCCATTTCTAAAGCTCATGAGGAGACTAAACTTGCCTCAATTGTGAATATTGTGGAAAGCCTAACCATACACAAGAAACTTGCTGGAAGCAGCATGGAAAACCACAAAATGGCAGGCTGAAGAAATCGAGTGCTCCTACACCAAATGAGGCCGAGGCACCCTCATTCAGCAAAGAGCAATTAAATCATCTTTCAAAATATTCAGCACCTAATGTTCCTGCCGATTCGATTGCACAAACATGTAGTAATCCATTGGCACTTTCTGTCCAAAATATCAGCCCTTGGGTCATAGATTCAGGGGATTCAGGCCATATGACAAGCAATTCTCACTTATTTGACTCCTATTAGGGGTGTCAAAATGCGACACGACCCATCAACTCGACACGGACCCAACACGAAAAAAATAAGGTTTGGGTTGGGGTATTTCGGGTTTGGGTTGGGTTTGGGTTAGTGCCATGTTAGGCGGGTTTCGGGTTGGGTCGGGTTGGGTCGCGGGTTGACCCGCGAACTTTTTTTTAAAAAAAATATTACCTATATTTTTATATATTGTATGTTTGAACAAATTTATTGTATATTTATATGATAAATTTTCATCATTTAATATTTATTTTGCATATTTTTATTTTTTTAACAATTTTTTATTTGATTTAGTAAATATACTTTTAATTTTCTACGAATAAACTTTCAAATTTAAATCGGAAATTTTGTTATTATGTGTTTACATTAAAATATTATTATTTATTATTTATTTTTTTGATTATTTTTCATTAATTTTTGTAAAAAAAATTAAAAAAAATAAATAAAATTATGGTTAGGCGGGTTAGACGGGTTGAGTCGGGTTATATGGGTTCGTGTTCGGGTTGGGGGTTTTCATGTTGCTTCGGGTTCGGGTTGGAAAAAAAAATTCGCGGGTTGACCCGAAACCCGACCCAACCCACCCGATTGACACCCCTAACTCCTATATTCCATGTTCTGGAGTTGAAAAGATTAGAATAGCTGATGTCAGTTTTTCATCCATTGCAGGCAAATGACACATTAAAATTTCAGAACATATTACACTGAAATCTGTTTTACATGTGCCAAATCTTGCATGTAATCTCCTTTCCGTCAGTAAAATATCTAAGGATTACAATTGTTTAGCTTTCTTTCTTCCATCCACTTGTGTTTTTCAAGACCAAAACTCGGGGAAGATGATTGGAACTGCTAGAGAAATGCATGTGCTGTACTACTTCGATGAAACTGTTTGCTGGAAAAATAAGGCTCATGCATTAGGTAGCTTCAGTTCCATTTCTGTCAATGATCAAATAATGATATGGCATACACGATTAGAACATCCTAGTTTTCTGTACCTTAAACATGTATTTCCTGCATTATTTAAAGGAATTAATTATTCAACACTTCATTGTGAATCTTGTCATTTTGCTCAAGATCATCGTGTTTTCTTTCAAGAAACCTATTCTGCCTCGAAACCATTTTACTTGATTCATAGTAATGTTTGGAGACCATCAAAGGTCAAAACACTATCTGGAAAAAGATGGTTTGTGAATTTTATTGATGACACACAAGAATATGTTGGATTTATTTACTGGAAAAAAGGTATGAGATTGAACAAAGGTTTAAAGATTTCTTTGTCATGGTTGAAAATCAATTTCAAACTAAGATTGGAATTTTAAGATCTGATAATGACATTGAATATTTCGATATACATTTGGGAGCATTTCTTCTAGAAAATTCACCAATCAACTTGTCGAGATACATCACAACAAAATGGCATCGCCGAAAGAAAAAACTGAATTTACTTGAGGTTGCTCGAGCCATTATGTTTTCAATGAATGTTCCAAAATATGTTTTGGCCGATGCTCTTTTAACTGTATGTTACTTGATAAATAGAACGTCATCTCGAATTTTGAAATTTGATACACCTTTGCAAACCTTAAAAAGCTATTTTCCTACCTCACGCGTCACTACAAACCTACTTTTTAAAATGTTTGGTCGTGTTTGCTATGTGTATATACCTAATGTTTTCCGGTCCAAACTTGATCCGAAATCAGAAAAATGTGTTTTCATCAGTTGTGCTTCTAACAAGAAAGGGTATAATGTTTTAACCTTGTCACAAATTTTTTTTGAGAGCATGAATGTTCGATTTGTGGAGGATGAGTCATTTTTTCAGACAAATTATCATCAAGGAGAGAAAATAGCGGTCGAGGAGGATAATTTTTGAGACACGTTACCTGTTCCAGAAATTATACCAAAGGCTTATGATCCCTTAACTGATTCCGATAAACACTTTGTGGAAAAAACTGTTGGTATTACGGAAACTAGAAGTAGTATCACGTCTTTGCCAGACATTACTTTATCTGAGACAGTGGGAGAAAAGCCTCAACAGGAACTTCAAGACTACACCAGAAGGCAGTTCCTCAAAAATGCTACTATATTTCTATTGCACTTACGAAAGGAACTCGAGCATGCACTAACCATCCCATTGCCAAGTTTCTATCTTATGAAAGATTGTCACTCATAAAGCATTTGTGTCTAAGATTTCTAACATGTCTATTCCAAGAATTGTCCAAGAAGCATTAGGTGATCCGAACTGGAAATTAGCAATGATGGAAGAAATGAATGCTCTTAGGAGAAACGATACTCGGACTGTGGTTGATCTACCGAAAGACAAAAAGATAGTTGGGTGCAAATGGGTATTTACGGTAAAGTGTAAATCTGATGGAAGTGTTGAGAGATACAAGGCGAGACTTGTAGCTAAAGAATTTACTCGAACTCAGGGTATAGATACCAAGAGACTTTTGCCTTTCTCGCTAAGATTAACTCTATCAGAATACTTTTTTCTCTTGCATGTATCTCCAACTGGCCACTTCATCGGTTTGATGTTAAAAATGTGTTCCTAAATGGAGATTTACAAGAAAAAGTATATATAAACTTACCTCAAGGTTTTTAAGGAGGGTTTGAAAAAAGAAAGTGTGCAAGTTGAGGAAAGCCCTGTATGGAGTAAAACAATCCCCTAGAGCTTGGTTCGAGCGATCTGGGAATGCAGTGACGAGACATGGTTTTTTACAAAGCCAAGCTGATCGCACTTTATTTTTCAAACATTCCACCAAAGGTAAAGTGGCCATCTTAATTGTCTACGTAAATGACATTATCATGATTGGAGACAATTATCTTGAGATAAACAACTTGGTAAAACAACTTGAAGTTGAATTCGATATCAAGGACCTTGGAAAGCTGAAATATTTTTTCGGGATGGAATTCACCAGATCGAATAAGAGAATTTTCATCAGCCAACGTAAGTATGTTCTTGACTACTCAAAGAAATAGGGATGACTAGTTGTAAGGCAACAGATACTCCAGCTGAACCTAATGTTAAGTTGAAATCTGCAACACCTAATGAAGTGGTGGACCGAGAATGTTATCAAAGATTAGTTGGAAAGTTAATCTATATGGCACATATCAGACCCGACTTAGCTTTTGCAGCAAGTGTAGTGAGTCAGTTCATGCACCAGGACATACTCATTTTGAAGCTATATTCAGAAAAATCTTGAAATATCTCAAAGGGACACCTGGGAAAGGACTTTATCGAAATAGAGGCCACCTTCAAGTGGAGGCTTATACATATTCAAATTGGGCGGACGATGTAAATGATAGAAGATTTACCTCAGGATATCGCACTTTTGTTGGAGGTAATCTGGTTACTTGGAGAAGCAAAAAACAGAATGTTGTTACAAGGAGTAGTGCTAAAGCAGAATTTCGGTCTGTTGACAGTGGTGTATTATGCATATCTTATATACTGCTACAAGTCAAGTAGCTGATATACTCACCAAGGGTCTTCCTAAAACACAGTTTGAAAATTTGGTTGGCAAGCTTGCTATGAATAACATATTCAAGCCAGCTTGAGGAGGAGTTTTGGAAGATTTCCTAGAATATTGTATATTTGTGTACGTAATATTTTAGAGAGATTTTAGGAGTTGATTTGTTAGTTTCCTTATTAGGAAGATTTGTTTCCGATTTTGTTTAAAAGTAGAATCTATATATTAGTGTACAACCACTATGCATATGATATACAAGAATTATTTCCTAATACTTTGATTGTTTTTATGTCAATTTTTATATATTCTTAATTTGTTCTTGATATTAAATGACTGATAAAAAAAGCCTTTTGTAATGTTTTTCAATAGATAATCTGTTAGGGACTTTGTTAAGATTGCGAATTGAACCTAACTCAACCCCAAAAGCTAGCTCAAGGGAGAATGATTGTCCAAGTCCATATATACAACTTCAAGAACTTAAGTGAGTTCAGTGATATGGCTTGGATAACTACACTGACGATTTTTGATCTCTTTTGCTCTTATAGGCTCGATCTCACTAAACCCACCTTCTATCATTGATGAAAGTATGCGATCTCTGTCATTTAAAGATAGGGATGTCCATACTGGATACAACAACCAGAAAGATGGGAAATATGGTCTTACCTCTTTTTCCCTCCATTCTGGTATCCAGGAGGTGAGATCAGAGCGAGAGGCAGCCCTCGCCCCATAGGGGGCGGGTCGTGTGAAGTTTACAAGATATTATCGAGTGGTCCATAAGACAGTTCAACACATAACAGTAAGTTTGAGCTCCGATACCACGTTGAGATTAAATTGGGCCTAGAAGTTACTTGAGGAAGGGGGAAAGGAGAATAAATAACACGAGAGAGAGGGGAGGGCATTAACGTTTTCTTCCAGTTTGTGAGCTAGCCTGAGCCAAGGCAGGGTCGTAGCGGAATTTTTTTCTTTCTGTGATATTTTATGTTCAGAAGAGTTGTATTTCCCTTTTGTTTCAGAATTCAATATCAATGTATCATATATTCTATATTATTAATTGTGGTTGTATCATAACCAGTCTAGAATCCTATCACATATGATTCAATTAGAATTATGTAACTGTCACACAAAAATGATGTCATTGACTCCCTCAAAGTCCCGGCATTATTATGATTAAATAAAGTACTGATTTTCAAGATTTAAATTGAGGAAAGACCTAGCATAGACATATTGTTCATAAATGTAGCTCCGGATATAGTTTTTTTGTCAATGAAAGATTAAATCTAGTTTCCCAAATTCCCAACAACTTACTCAAATCCATGACCATTGAAATAGTGAAGGAAAGTCCTGAATCATAGAATAAATATTCTTCAAGTGGACAGAGGTTCGATCTCATACCTTGCTTTGCTTTAAATTTGTCTCTAAGCGTGCAACCTCATCATTCATGGTATTGTTATGGTCTTTATGGCAGTTCAAATCTTTTAACGCATCATTCAACTCCAACTTCAACCTAGTGTTTTCCTTCTCCAGAAACTGTCAGAGTTAAATGATGTTAAGAGGGAACAATCTAAAGGCATAACATGACAAGATATCTAGGACTCAAAGAAACTATGAGGGCATTTATTTTTCACATACCTTGGTATTCTTCACTGTGACTTCTAAGCGTGTAATATCATCAAGCAGCAATTTTCCATGTTCTCTCAAACCGTTCAATTCCTGTAGTAAATCTTTCATGTCCAGAGTTAATTGAGCATTCTCCTTCTGTAACAGCTGCAATCGAGATATTTCATTCAGAATATAAAGCTTAAAAATTGTAAATGGTGTTTCACTTCAGACATAAAAGCTAATTCAGTACTTGAAGAAAAACTGTAAAAAATGACTTAAGCAGATACCTCAGTCTTAGCAACTAACTGCATTTCCCTTTCAGCTGAAGAAAATTGAAATTCTTCAAGCTTTTTCTCCATTTCTTTTTTGTCATTCTCCCGCAACTTTTGCTGCTGGTCTATCTCGGTAGTGAGATGTTCAACCTGAGTCTCCAACTTCCTGCATAGGCTTTCGTAATCGAATTCCTCTTTCAGCTTTACCGTGTTGACAACTTTCATGGCCTGCAGATATGAACTATACGCTTATTTTGATACGAGGGAACATGTTGATGCAGAGTAAAAAGGACCCCATTCATGCATAAACAATTAAAAATACCAAATGATCTGATCCTAAATTATAATAAATTACCAACAGCACCATATTGTAAGACATACTTCTATAACAAATAGAAAGAACTATTTATGCAACATTCACAATCAAACCTTTCAGGACCCTGAAAATATGTCTGAAAGTGAATCACTACAAGGGATATACAAAGACCTCAAATATGGTTAATCTACTCTAGAATTATAGACGAGCCTTTGGCCTTCCCATCTAATCATTGCTTATCAAGCTACACATACACATGACATCTTATAATATAAAATTAGAACTTTGTTGACACACTCTGAGCCAACAGGGAGGTCCCCAAAAGCAAGGGTCCAGCACAAGGGGTTCCAAAAGTAACTTGCTCATGTTCATCCTCATTTCGTGAAAATAGATTACTAAAATTGTGGGAGAAGTCTATTGTACTATACTTAAACTACTTTCAAACTTTGTAACAGCACCAAAGGTGTAGCATCAAATTTATTCCATCAGGGGAATAAAGACATGAACATAACACCCACCCGTTGTCCAAACATAACGGTGCTTGCCGTTTCTGCATGATGGCGAGAAGATGGTCCAATTGTTATGATAAGTGAAGTTCTTGCAGAACCTGATATATTGCACTTGTATGAGTTTGAGCAAACAATATCATTTAACAAGATAATCATAAAAACGGTTGAAACAGATTAGGAAAGGGAAAAAAGATAACCTCCAAATGAATCACGAAGCAATCTTGTCAATTTAGAATCTCTAGTTGGTATATGAGGACAGTTTTCAGCCAATGCATTTATGCACTTTCCTAAGGATGTCAGGGAGAGATTGATAAATTTGGCCTCCTCAAGCATGTGACCTTCACTCCCTGAAACAAGAAAAGAAAGATTAAACTACCAAAAATACATGCAAACTCAAAGAAAGGGGAAAAAAGATTGTTCAATAGGAAAGATCAGAACGAAAATATTGCTGTAACAAATTAAATTTGATAAGCATTTCAGGGCGAAGTTTCTTCTACACTATAGTAATACTAATGTTTCTAAGGAGAACGAGCCAAACTAAGCAATATATTCAACTCTCAAAATAAAAAAAACAAACCAGATTTATCTATTCGTTCAGATCCCGCAAGATCAACCAACAGTAGCTTGCTCTTCCTGATAGTAGGCACATGATGTCCGTGTCTGTCAGTGGAACTATCCTTTTGTTGATAGATTTCTTTATCTTCTTTTTCCAAGTGAGGTCTACGAATGTATACCTAAAGACAAGGATGTGAGGTAATAAATTATCACAAAAAGATGCATAAACTTTTGTAACAATCCATACCAAGGGATATGGAGCACAATCAGAAGTTCAGAACTAAGATCTTGCCATATTAGATAGCTATGCGTACCATAAGGATTGCATGACTGCGTGAAGATTCTGTATTCATCTTTGTATTAGCTGCATGACGGTTAGCTTCTCCAATTTGCAATAGTTGTAAGAAAGCATCAAGATTTCGTATTTGAACTATTTCAACACCAGGGACTGTTACTTCTCCAGTCTTGGCATCTTCAGCAATTGGAATATTGGTTTTTTCAGGAGCAAGCAAATCTTGAATGGACTCCATGTATAACTGTAGAACAATAAATATGAAAGAACTAATGGCAAATTATAACAGCGTTTATAAATATCAACAGACAGAGGGTGTATGTAACACAGTAACAGTGCTTGTTAGTAAATTGACGAAAAAATTCTTAACACCTGCATGATAGTATAGATATCATGGATAAATCTAGCTTCAAGTTTTGACTATATGTGTTCCTGATATTGAAATTTTCAATACTAGATATTGTTACTTTAATGATGCATTGTTTTTCAAAACTCAACTAGTAGGAGCAATATCAAACAAAAATATATTAGATAACATTTAACTTGTAAACAATCAACAATCAACAATCCACAATTCTATTAGCTTGTTACCTGCAAATAGGAGATTTCAATAGTATCTGATGCAGATGTGCTCGCTATTATGTCCTCCATAGCCCTAACCATGATACCACGCTCAGATGATTCGTCATTACCCATTTTGCCAAGCGTGTAAGTCTTGCCAGTGCCTGTTTGACCATAAGCCATGACTGTACCATTATACCCATCAAGCACACTCTGCAAGAATGTATCAAATACATCACAAGGATATCATAACATCAAAAGTTAAGCCAAACTATCATTGTGTTGTTCATAATGAATATCTAACATCTTTTCACAAATATAATAAATGAAGAATTACAAAGTTCACAACGCGAAAAGAAAATCGGTTTTCTCGAAGTTCCATCTGGAAAATGATGAACCGGCATTTTTTTGAAGTTTGTCAGGTGATAAGTATTCTTTTTTTTTATCCCCATAAAACTCCTATGATAACCCCTCCATGAGCAAACCAATAAAAGAATAATGAGCACTCAAATAGAATAATTAAATAGGATTGTTCAAATATATACTGCATGATTATTGAACTTACCTCAACTACCGGCCTTGCCACCACCTCGTAAACATGTTTCTGAGAAACACTTTGAGTAAATACTTCATCAAATCTGTAAGCTTCAGAGTTCCAGTTGTTTTTTTTCAACTTTAGCTTTCTGAGCTGTACAGTAGTGGAAATTATAGTTAATTCGTTACTGAAGCAAGAACCGTGACATCAGATTTTCACAAGCATGCAGAACGATGGTAGCGATATAGGCTAAGAAGCATTAAAACTGAGAAAATGTATACCTCAGGTTGTAATTCCACACAATCAGCATAATCCATATCAGAAAGATCATCAGAATTTCTTGGCCGGAGTCTAACAGCAACTCTCACTCTTTCAGATTCTATGACACAGACATCAAATATTATCATTACACAAGAATTTATATGTTTCAGATTAGGCTCACCGGATGCTAACGCAATAAAAAATTGTTTCATTTTAGCTAGAATTATTGCATCACTATATCATACAACAGGCTTCAACTTAAACCATTACAACTTAACTCAATCTTACCCCATTGCCTTGTTATGACACAATAGAACTTTTAATGCATAATACGTTGCAGTAACACGCACAGAATTTTTATTATTTATAAATTTAACCGGAAATATTTGGACAGTAGAAATTTTAGTCAAGAAGTTCCTACGCCATCCCAAAACTATCTCCTCCGGCCCTAACATTTAATATAAGCAAACCTTAGTTTTAACATAAGTAACATTTCCTTTTAAACAAGCTTAAAATTTTTTGAAATAAATATATTGCAAACTAATAATTTAAATATGACATTGCAGCTTGACAAATTGAATTTTCATAAGCACTATATGTTATTTTGTATATACATGAAAATTTTTCCTTTAATCAAATTTGCATTTATTTACCTAAACATTCTTTGAAATTTTATGGATTCTTATCACATATTAGACATTCTATAAACTATTTGGTTTGTATCAGTGACAAGACTCTTAGTTCTTTATATAGTCTAGTAAAAACCAACAATTGGCAAACAACACACACACACACACATTTATATATATTAAGCTTTAATATAAATTGTAAATTTATGTATATTAAATTGTGTACATTAAAATTTAGTATTAATTTTAGGAGAAGGGGTGTATTAGGGGGAAAACCAAGAGTATTTATATAAGATCTCTCACTTATTAATAAATATCGAAGAGATGTAGAGATATGTTATGTTTACAAGAGAATAATTTGTTGCTCTCTATATTTATTAACAGATCATAAGATAGATATGTGGCACAAACACTGATAGGGACGGTGATATACACCACAAGATACAGACAGAATGAATTGATTCAATAACTCAGGGGACAATGGTATGAAATGAGGTTGAAATTTTCAAGATATATATATATAATTTTTTCTAAAGAAACTAAATTGAAATTCATACTGCATGCATTAAAAACGCCCAAGCTAACATTTTGGTCTCATTTCACTGTCATTGGAGGTGTTGGCGAGTCAAGGATTTAATCAGTAAAAAAGTATCACAGTCTAAGACAATCTAGCTAACATGTCTATATGCTTGCTTGTTCAAATAAATAATAATGACGATAAAAAGAAAAAAAAGGAATTAAATAAATAAACCTGGATCATTCTCAATAGCCGCGCTTCTGGATCTCGAAGTGGGCGTAACTGAGCGCCTGGAATTCGAAACGGCCGGCGGCGCTTTCGCCCGACTCGAATGCGGCTGTGCTCCGCCGCCGTGAAACCCATTATTACTCTTTGGGACAGCAGCATTGCCGCCATGAAACCCACTACCAGAAGATGAAGATGAAGGGGGTCTATCGGACTTGTGCAGAGCTCTTCCAGTTCCAGCTGAAGCCATTGAAGCACATACACATAACAATCAATCAAACTCGGAGAAACCCAATAGTTTTTCCTCGACTTCGGATCAAGAAAATGATCCTCTTCTTCTCTCTTGCATAACAATCAATCAAACTTCAAGTTTTTTTATCGTGCGAAAGGGAGAAGAAAACAGAGAGGTGGGGAGTGTAGTAATATGGTGCGAAGGACAATGAGGCCGGCACGATTGGAGAAAGATAGTTTCCCGTTGAATATTAAAATAGTACCGTTTTGAATTATTATTACAGCTTTGTTACGTACAGTCTTTTTGATTGTTTCTTGAACGCAATCACGAGTTGTATTTTATGAAACATATATCTTGTTTGGGTCATTCATGCAAAATTATTATTTTTTATGCTAAGAATATTACTTTTTATTGTGAATATCGGTAGAGTTGACCCGTCTCACAGATAAATATTTGTGAGACCGTCTCACAAGAGACCTAGAGTTAAAACTTAAAAATGTATCCATTAATTAATATCAGCTGAATTGATTCAAATCAAGTTGATGTAACGTCGAATAAGTCAACAATTTCATCGGTCATATAATTTTTTTTTTTTTGCTACCGTGTCAAATTTAATTCGAGTAAAAACAGAATTAAAATTCAAAAAACTTAAATTACAAGATCAAAACCCAATTTTGATTATTTAAATGATCAAAACTCGAAAGACACAAACATAGAGCAATACATGTGGTTATTTTAGATTTTATTTGCACATTAGATTCGATCACATTCTGAAGACACGAAATAATAATGTTTTTTTTTTCAATTTGCAATGTGTAATTTAAATAAATTAGCGTATAAGAAAACTATTTACAGATGACAGACATATCTCTGGTAAAATATAAGACTCGGAATATAGAATTTGAGCCGTTGTGATATGACAAAAGATATGAGTAAAAAATGAGAATGAAGATATTAGTTGAAATAAGGTACAACAATTTGGAAAAGAAAGTGGTTATCTCTATAGCTAAACTTCCAAGAATCAAGTATATGTCATGTTGGATTCATGGTCTTTACGTAAATAAGATTTTACATGGTAAATTTTGTTAATTATTTATATTAATTTAAATTCAATCATTTATTTTTCTAAATAATTATTCCTGACATGGTGTAATAATACTACCTTGTTTAATTTTTTTTAAAAAAAAGAAATTTATCAGCTATTTCTCACAATAATTGCTTGAACAAGTCGTTAGTGCAGAGTGATAATGAATAAATCTCTTTCGGTAAAGAAGATGTGTAAGTTCGATCTCACGTTAAAGAAAAACCATCCACCTATTGTATATTACAATATTAAGACATGTCGACTCAGTCCAGATACTACTGAGAAAGTAATAATTTTGACGTTTTCATTCAAATCAATACATATTACATAATATATATTTCACGTAAAAAATAATATTTTTCACCCAAATCAACATATATATTACGCAATATTTCTTCATAACATAACAAACGAATAATAATATTTTTTTGCGTTGAAAAATAATATTTTTGACATAAAAATTTATTAATACGTTTCATTCAAATCAACAAATATAACACAACATTTTTTTTATAATATAACTAACAAAAAAATTGTTAGTGTTGTTACGGGATCAACAAATATAACACAACATTTTTTTTATAATATAACTAACAAAAAAATTGTTAGTGTTGTTACGGGACGTTTGGCGGACCTCGACCTGTATGTTAGAAAAGAAAACAATGCATAAGAATGGAACTAGACCAACACCTTTCAAGAAGATTAAAAGTTTTAATTTTGATTTAACTCCAAGCCACGAAGTGTGACAACTAGATTTAATTTATATATTAATGTTTTGAGTTTATTATAATAATATGAAAATCAATTTTGTCTTTGATGGTACAATACAATCACAACCAAATAATAAGTTTCAACATGGCTTGCCGGCCCCCCCGCACAACTTGTAATCGTATTATTCTCATCATTTAATATTCATTCATTAATCAATATGAATATCTGCAACAAACTTGGAACGAGTAATACTAGTTGTTTTTATTTCGACAAAACAAAATATTCTATTTTCGAGTTCGAGCTCGGGTTTAATTTGTGGTTATACATTGAGTTCACCCCAAATTTAAGAAAAATATTTTGTGATTTATATAGAATTTCCATCGGAATTAATCAAGCATGACTTACTTAGGTAGAGAATAGTAAGCGAAATTATCGTCATGGTATTGTTTTTATAAGAAGAAATTATCATTATGATTTTGGTTCATAAGTTTTATTTTTTTAACTCAGATATCCGGACTTCACCTGACTAATCATATAGAATAAATAATTGCGGA
This sequence comes from Primulina tabacum, assembly GCF_025594145.1. Lineage (NCBI taxonomy): Eukaryota > Viridiplantae > Streptophyta > Magnoliopsida > Lamiales > Gesneriaceae > Primulina > Primulina tabacum. Next base: position 6,363,702 of record NC_134550.1, on the reverse strand, counting down.
ATTGGGTTATCTATGATAAAAGTATGTTTCAAATGTGTGTTTTGCTTAAACATAAATTAAATATTATTGGATTTCTCATAATTATTTATCGGGAAAAAATGCTAAGTGGACCAATTTCTATTGAGTCGGTGAGAAATTCAAGAGTCGCATCGCTTGAAAAACATTCATGCTCAAACATGATGTATACATTGAAAAATAGATACATATTTGATAATATATTTTTATTTTATATAATTCCAAATCACAAAAGACGATAGATCATACATATACAGTTGGCTTATTTTACTGAGGTTGCATCACTTTAGCCACGTCAATGAGTCGTTAGTCGTTATTTCGAAAAAATTATAATTCATGGTAATGGTGCAATATCATGTTTTTATTTTTGGTAATTTTTTTTCATAAGATGGTATAACATGATACTATTGTTATTAGTTATAAGATCAAACATTTATCGTTTTCTATTAAATTTTTTCGAAACATACTGTAGCTATATATTGTTGTAGACAACTAAATTTGTTGACTCATTAAATTATGATAAATACAAAATAATATTAAATATCAATAAAAAATGCTATTTGTTAGGATATTAAATTCTTACGAAAAATAAATATTTAATTAATTGATATTTTTATATATTTTGTTAGCAAATCAATATTTTAAATCAAGATTGCAATCTTTCTAAAATACTAATATTTCAGTATTACAAATCCAATTTTTTACTCAATGGGAAAAAATACTAATATTTTTAGTCATTGAAATCAAATCTTGTGAATAATGGAAACAAAATCACCAAATAAATCACGATGAGCCAATCAAATTACGACACTTCATCAAATGAAAATGAAAAGAATTTACATCATTAGTTTATAGATAAGGGCAAAGGACCAAGAAAGAAGACACACAATAAATAAAACAAAGAAATAGAGGATAATTCAATGCACAAATTCTCTCAACTTAAGTTCTTCAAATTCAAGAAGATCGACGAAGTTCAAGGCTTGATTCAAGGCGTTCATCGTGTTCTTCTTCAAATTATTCAAATTCAAGAAGATAATGTTCTTCATCAAATTCAAGAAGATCAACAAAATCGTTCACCGTGATTTTCTTCAAATTATTCAAGTTCAAGAAGATCGTGTTCTTCTTCAAATTGAGTTATTCATCAAATTCGAGAAGATCAACGAAATTATTCATCTTATTCTTCTTCAAATTCAAATTCATCACATTGAAGACCAACAAATTTCAAGGAACGAGATCTTCTCAAATATTGAAGGTTAATTCAATATCAAGATGTTGACCCATTTCATGCGAGAACAAAGCACGTGGAACATGTTGAAATACCAAATCATCTTCCGCAAAGATCTAATACTCAAGACACTCAAATTTCACAAGAAATTGTCGTTGAGGTGGATAATTAATAGATCATTTAGAGATTGCATTCACAAACCTTTATTTATTTTAAAAATTCAATTTGTATTCGTATTTCGTTTGCGATTTTGGGAAATAAAGAAATTTGCGTTATAATTTCTTTTAAATTGTTCCCCAAGTGAAAACAATCGTTACCTACCAATTAAAATGTTATAAATTATATGCTTAGTTATAAAAATCAAATACAAATAATTTGCAACGATAGATAGACAACGAAATAAATGGATATTAGGAGCAAAGTGTGGAGAATCATGTTTACTTGTGATATGAAATTATAGATTTATGAATTTTCAGTAACAGAAAAGATAATCTACAAATTTAATAATTAATAAGGCAAAACATTTTCAAAAGATGATAAATTTTTTAATAATACGCAACAATTATATTGAAAAATGTCAGAAATTTTCGGGATAGTTAATAAAAACGAAAAAATATGAATCAAAATATAATTCACAAAAAAGAGAAAAAATATGAATCAAAATATACCAATACTTATTCACAAAAAAATTTTGTGAAACAGTATAACGAGTCAATCTTGTAAGACGGATCTCTTATTCAGAACTACTTTTTATAGTAAATATGAGCAAAATTAACCCTCTCATGGATAAAAAAACTGTGAAACCATGTCATAAGAAACCTACTATTACTTATTTATTGTTATAGTCTGCCAGATTGCATAGCAAACTATTCGTTTGTATGCTTCAACTTCATAAAATGCACAATCTAGTTAAATCATGTTCATAAAAAACTCTCAACAGTTCATTAAAAATTGAAATCTGAAATTTAATTTTCATCATGAACATTATTCGAGTTTTTAAAATATTTTTTTGCAAATTATACATGGCTTTTGTTGTATTGTAGCAAACTATTCAACACCATCCAGAAAAAAGTGGAGAAACTAGAGCACTTTTGCAGTAAAAAGAAGGCAGAAAAAAATATCCTGGTATATGATACACCAAACAAAGAGCTCATTCGGTAATGATAACTTGATGAATCTGCACGAGGGGAGAGTACCGGCGTATCTATGATTCAAGGGCTGTGGATTGAAAAAAAAAGAGTTTACCAAGTGTTGAATTAGTTGTGTTTCCCATCATAAAATTGAGCATTTCTAGACGACTTGAAAGTTTCCAGGAATTCTTTAGTCTGGTGCAGTTCCTGCTTTTGCCTCGACTTATCCCAGCCATGTTCAGCGGCAAGTATTTGAACGATCCGAGGCACTGCCCTCCTGGCAGCATCTGTGTCCAGAAAAGCAAGGCGTGACCTTCTGGCGATGAAGTCCACCGCTGATTCACAGTACTCGTGCCTGGCACAGTAAGCGACCTCCGCTTCCAGGATTGGGTATCCATGAGCAAGCCTTTTTCCCAGATTTTCATTCTGAAAACCAAAATAAGCACGTCCAATCTCGTAACAACAATAACCAAACCAGAATCACGAAGAAAGATATGTACATATATACATATACATATACCAAACAAGGGAGCTGAGTACAAAATAAAAATTAGAGCAAGACTTGCCTGAGCGATGATGGCGACTCGTTCAGCCAGAGTTCCATAAGCATGTGATAAATGCTTTGCAACAGCGGTGTCCATTGCACCAGGAACAATTTTCCCACCATATGACTTCTTCATACGTGTATATTGTTGTGCTAGTATAGTGAAAGACGCAGGATCCCATCCATCACTACCTATAAGCTGTAGGTTGTAGGTCATGCATTTGCTTGTTGGGTTCAACTTTCCAGAATCTATGGCTGTGTCAACGGCATCCTCTGCCATACTGCAAAGTATTACATTAAGCATTAAGCTGCAAGGATAAAAGTTCTTAAAACCGAAGCTTCAAAAATCCCACCACATGAAATGGGTTCATAGTCCAATAGTGAAATCCTTAAAAACTGAGGACAAATTGACATATAGCTGTTACACCAAAACTAAGTCCAAAGATAAAAGAACCAACCAGACTGCTCTGGTGGGGAAATAAGTATTCTCTCTAGTTCTTCGTATTTCCTTTTTTTTTTTGTACAAGTTTTTTTAAAAAATTCAATTACAAGTCGATGAAATAATAAAGAAGACCAGGACTTGGATATTTCTCTTCATTAAGTACCTAGAAAGACATGCAAATTCTTTTCGGTCATTAAAAGGGGAAAACTACGAAAGTTTGAGTTAATTTTATATCATCGAATTAGCTTTACCTTCTATATGTCGTCCACTTCCCACCTGTAATTGTGACTAAACCGGGAAAATCTTCATACACGACGTGATCTCTGGAAATGCTCTCCGTGTTTTTAGCTCTAGGATCGGTAGCCAATGGTCGAATGCCACTCCACGCTGATAAAACATCCATCCTTCGTACCTAAATGCTCAAGAAAAGTTAGCATAAATTATAGAAGTATATGTTACATGATCTAAAAATGATAAGAACGAGAAATAAAGGGGGGAAAGATGGCTAAAACTCTAAATAACGTCTCTTAGTTTATTGTACAATTAGCAGCTCCTTATACAGATGAAAATTTCAATGACAGGTGTTAATTTTAGTCATGTAACATTTATAGTTTTTTATTTTTGTTGAATCAATTATAGTTATGTAACCATGTTACGACAATCGACTTTAGTTCATATCGCCAAAATCGTGTAACTAAATGATTAATATAATTGTTAAATTTCTATAATTGCATTGTTAAAAACATGTGTGTGTCACAAGGGATTTTCAAATCACGTAATTATAAAAGTTTAACAATGATATCACTTATCAGTAATTTAATTACATGACTTTGATGAGGATTAAAATTTATCGCCGGAACATAGTTACACGACTATATTTCAACGAAACAAAAAACAATGAAAATGTCAAACCAAATACATACAAGACTAATATTGACATTTCGCCAAAATCTAGATATAAATAGTCGAGAATCTTTTCTATACCAAAATGACAACAAAATACATTTAAAATATATCATAATCTTAATAATGTTGAATCTAATACTAGAACGTATACTTTAATTTCTAGTGCTCCCCAGCAAGTCAAACATAGAAATCTTTAATAAGTTTTCAACTTGAATCACAAAAGAACCTCTTGAAAAATCTAGAACAATGTCATCTTCAGAATCAGATTAATAGAGAGCAGATCAAGGAAGCTGTTGAACAGTAAGACTGCGCCCACAATAAGATGTATGCATAGAGATCAGCCATATAGATAGTAAAAAAACTGGCAGTTCAATCTGCAATTGTGCTAGCCAGATGGTCATAATAAATAGTTAAAAGTGTGTTGCAGTTCACAATATGATTACTGTATATGAACATAACTCAGATTTTTTTTTTTGGTACGGATTTTATTTTATAAAAGACAAGACAGAAAAACCTAGACTGGGGCCTCGTCCGAATAACATGTTAAATTTTAAATAGCAGAAATTCAAATACGGTGACGAGATAATACAACATAAATAGGATTTACATGCATTCGCAATAAATCCTAATCCACGAGAAATATACGAATGGCTAAAACTCTTGACTACCTTTCTTAGTTTAGAATGCAACTAAAACATCTTTGAATAGATATGTCAAGCTATAGAGTCTTGACAACATTTTGACATAAATATGGTAAGAAACTTTTCCTATAAATAAATCATAGTGACATAATATAAAAAAACCTTAATAGTATCAAATTCAATCCTAAAATATATCCTTGATTCATAACAATGTCAAACCTTAAACATGGTATTAGAATATTGTGCAAAAGCTAACCTAAACAGAATCTTCCACATAGAAGTGCATCTTGTAGTACACAAGTACAAAGTGGCAGAGACAGATACTGAAAAAAAGGATTAATAAAGGAAACAACAGAAGGCAAAAAAATAAACCAATTAATGATTACGAGAACTTGACAAACCTTAACATTAAGATAATCAGATATAGCATCTAATATGAATTGAATCTCATCCTCATGTGGTTCCGGTAACATTGTAATATCGGTGTTTGAGTCGGTGGTGCCAGCAACTGTTCTCCCTAGCCATGGAAGCATGAAAACAACACGACCATCCTTAGTTTTAGGAACAATCAAACCCATTCCTTCCGGGGAATAATAATCAGGAAGCACGATGTGGACACCGCTGCTGGGACAGATCATTGGCTTAGCTTCTTTGTTCGCCATTGTCCTCACCGAATCACAAAATGGACCAGCCGCATTAACAATAACTTTTGCATATGTATCAAACTCTTTGCCTGCACAAAGAAATGTTTCAACTAGATTGAAACCACAACTGACATAAAAAATCAGGGTATTACAAGAAGAAACTATTTCTTCACAGCAGTACTACTAATGATCAGACATGATATGGCCTTAGAAGTGCTTTTACCTGATAAATTATTTCTTATCCGAGCACCTATTATCCGCCCAGTACCATCATCCGTAAGAAAGGATATCACTTCTGCGTGATTAAGGACAGCCGCACCTGCTAATGAAGCTGTGCATGCCAATGAAACATTTAAGCGGGAGTCATTCATCTGTCCATCATAATAAACCACAGTTCCTTTCAAGCTCCGATCTTTTCCCTTTGTTGCTAAAGTGGGAAAGAGTTCAGTAGACTCATTTGCCGAATAGTACCTTGACAAGTGGAGTAAGCGTCTGCCAGCAACCAGATCATACATTTTTAAACCCATCCAATAGTAAATCACCTCGAACCAGCTAAAACATGGCGTCATACATGGCAAAGCATTGCACAGGTGGGGAGCATTGTCAATAACTTGCTTACGCTCCTCGAGGGCATGGAAAACCAGCTTCAACTGCCCGTAATCTAAGTTAAAAACAGCTTTCTCCAGATAACGAACTCCTGAAATGATTATTTTTAAAAATCAGCACCATGCATCAAAGACTGCACAAATAAAAACCATAAGAATTAAGATAAATAAGTACATAAAACAAAAACCTTTTCAAGGAATAAAAGTAGAATCCTACACTTCCTAAAAACGTTTACAAACAAATTAAAGAATATATATTAACTTTTGACTGCATTTAACAATAACATCTCCAATTTTTACAAGACTAGATTCCAGTAATAAGGTCTTGAAGGTCAGTGTCCAAGTGCTTGCAGATAAAACCGGGAAGATGATATCAAAAGGTTGTCTCAACATCAAATGAAATCAATAATTAAAAATATGACAACAGAAATTCTTATTTGCATCGAGATGGATCATAAATCTAGAAAATGACTAAAAAAACTTCCACAACTCACATAGAAAAAATCATGGTTGGCCTCAGTACGCATCAATATTTTTATTTAGTACAAGTTCCTCCTTTCACAGGTTCCAAACTCATTTCACAGGTTCCAAACTCAAATGTTTCCCATGTATAATCAAATAAGAGCATCTAGGACTCTCCGAAATCTTTTAGTCCACAGTAAAAATAAACAAAAGTATGAACTTACGTCACATACCTATTGAATGGAGTAAGAATTCGATCACCTTTCTATTACCTTAATCCTTATAGATATAAAATGGATATATTTTTACTAAGAATCCCTCTTCGTTGTTACTAAATGCTATCAGAATCACAAAATTGTTGTGTTGTAAACTAAAGCTTTGATCTTTATTCACGTGAAGCAAGCAGAGAAGAAATAACTCTATCCACAGTCACATATACTACGTGATAGCACAAAAAATGGTATTAATGGCGCTCCACCTTACACCAGGCCCTAAAAATGTACAACTCTCAAAACCCAAAGTACAATTCAATCAACAGCAGAAAATTTATGCAGAACAAAAATATGCTGACCTCCATGGATGAGTTTAGTAGACCTCGAGGAGGTTCCCGATGAGAAATCCTCACGCTCAACAAGGCCAACGCGTAGACCACGCGTCGCGGCATCCAGCGCGACGCCGCAGCCGGTGGCGCCGCCGCCGACTACGAGGATGTCGAGGGGGTTAGCGGTGCTTGATCCAATCAAAGCTGCCTCCTGGACGGCACGAGAGGGGATGGCGGCGAATGGGTCGGCGATCTTCTGCTTTAAATCGGCAAATGCTGGGGTAGCACCCCTAGTGCCGCGGTCGCTGGAGGCAACTGAAGGGTTGGTGATGATAGCGTAGTAAGCACCTCCGGCGACGGCGGCGAGCGCGCCGATACGGCGAAGGCGAATGGAGGCCGCCATATATACGGAGCGGGTATCAGAATGGTGAGAGTGGGGAAAAGGAAAAGGATTGGTTCCGTTATGGGCGTCCTGTCTTCAACAAGTTTCCAGACTCAGCAGTCTGCTGTACTCACTGTCATAAAAAATAAAAATGTTTTTTTTGTTATAAAATTTATATATTTTTTATTAGTCAATATTTATATAAAATATAAATAATATAGGTATTATATGAGTTAGTCATCGTTAAAAAATATATATACATATATTTATATATTTATAAATAATATATATTATAGGTGAAATATCAATTTTAGTTATGTATGTATTGGATATGTCATTTTTAATCCTATATACTTCGTTGAATCAATTATAGTTCTATAATTATTATTTTTTTTATCAATTTAGTTTTTTTCAAAATTATGTAATTAAATAACCAAAATTGTAGTTTATTTTTTTATTTAAAAAATTCTCGAGATATACATGTGTGTTTGATAACGAAATTTTAAATGTTAACAAATATATTAGTCATTCCGTTATATGATTTTACGAAAAATACTAAAAAATTGATTTAAAAAACATAGTACAAAACTATAATTTATTTAAGGAAACATAGATGACTAAAAATTTCACACATCGATACAAATGTAACACCAGACATCACGTGATACACGTGCTCGAATCATTAAAAAGTGTGTAATATGTTTGAGGATAAAGAGTCGTTTAATTACGTACATATATATATATAAATATAAATATATTCAAACACTAAAATTAAAATTATTAAAAAAACTAAAACTAAAAAAGATTAATAATAAAATAATAACAATAGAAAAAATATTAAATATATTTAAGGAAATGTTAAGACACTTGGTACTAATCAAAACTCCAAAACATGCAAATATTACTATTTAAACACTCCAAACCACAGAAAAATCATAATTTCATGTATTCAATACCTGAAAAGTAAAGTGATGTAACGACAATGGGTGAAATTAAGTGGGTGAAGAGAAGAAGAAATTCATCCAAAAATCAAAATCTTTCTCTAAAAATTCTGAAAAAAAAATACATACCACTATTCTCTTACCTAGAAACCATTTGTGCTAGAATTTTCGAAACACGTTGAATAAAAGTTGTTGAACGTTTCATGACGGTTCTAACCTAAAGATCTCGGCCGCACGTGGTCGTGGGAACGCAGCCATACCCTAGCTAGGCGGCACATGTTCTCCACGCACCATTATGTTTTTAAAATTTGGCTATGACCGAAGGTTTATGCACTAATTTTAGGTTTTGAGTCCAAATTTCAGAAGTTTTTTACTAGTATATGAGTTATTATGAAATTTTTTATGTAAAACAAAGTTTATCATATAGGGTTTTTAATTATTTAAGAGCTGATTTGATGTCTAGTACCATGCGTTTTATTTTTAGTTCATGTGTAAAAGAAGAGTTGTTCATCAACTTGTCTAATTTATACGAATCTCAGGCACTGCCCAAAAAGTTGTCTTATGTAGGAAACAGTTTTCGGTGATCAAAACCTCGTGATTATCATATTGAAATTTTGAATACTAAACATCATTAGATGGGAATTTCAAGATTTTTATTTATAAAAGTTATAGAACTCAATAAAATTCACATATTAAAATTTCATAAATTTTTTATTGTAAATTTCTACTTATGTTTAAACTCAATTATAACAAAAGTTTGAACTTAGACAAAGTCAATTATCTAACAGCCTTACTAACATATCAAATCACAAAATTTATGACAATAGGAAATACTGAAGTAATAGAGTAATAAATCAAGTCATCACGTAGGTTGAAAGGTGAGGTTTTACTACCAAAATTCTTTCTACATAGTCTTTTGACATTTGGCCTGGTATCATTCTTGGACTATTGTAAATGAATGGATGAATACTTATTAATTGAAAAGGTCATCGTATCGTAAATTGAGTTCACCAGGCATCGCAGCTTCGGACTGGAAATGTGAGTTAACATTGGCCGTAAATGATTGACTGTACGGATCTTATTTGAGTACACGAGGAAAGGTGCTACAACGAATTGTATTATTATTTACTCCACTTGAATTATAACGTTTTAGTGTTTTTCCTTTCATGATACATCATATTGAATTATTACCATTACATTATAATTAGAATTGTTATAATAAGTAAGCCAAATTTATATTCACACTAAGTCCTAAAAGACTTAATATCTATTATCCATTCTATTATTGTAAATGCCAGACAACGGAAGATCGGAGCATGAACCGGAGGAACTAGAAAAATGAAAAGTATTATAGATGGATCTTGTTTGCTAACATATCTAGTTTGAAATTGTACTTTATTATATATATGGTATGGTTTGTCATGTTAAACATGTTTGTTTGTAATTAAATAAATTATTCAAATGCTTCCGCTGCTCAGATTAATTATGACCATATTATAATTTGGCGGGCTCACAAGATAAATAACTAAAATTGATAGTATTTCCATATAATATTATATTAATTTTTAAAAGATATATTGTTTGTGATGATTGTAAAATTTTGTAATAGTTATTAATGAAATAAATGAACTGAACACACTTGAGGCAAAAACTTGTGTGAAATGGTCTCACGAGTCGTATTTTGTGAGACAGATCTCTTATTTGGGTCATCCACGAAAAATATTAATTTTTTTCTAAGATTATTACTTTTAATTGTGAATATCGGTAGAGTTGGCCCGTCTAACAAATAAAGATTCGTTAGAACGTCTCATAAGAGACCTACTCGACACTTGAAAAGTATACAAATTAATCATTATTGGGTTATATATTTTAAATCTAACGAAATCTTTTACTTTCAATGTATGTATGATAATATATATTTGTCGATGCCCATTGATCTTGTTACCTTGTGTATTTTTTCCTTGTATATTAATAAATCTATTTACGTCCAAATTTTACATCATCTAATAACAACTTATAAATTTCATAAAAAAACGTCATTATTTTATTCAAAACTATAAAAAAATCTAGGATAAGACATATAAAGTAAACAAAATCATTGCAACACTCAAATCAGTACAAGACATATAAAGTAAACAAAAATGAACATGAATGAAGAAGAAGCATGCTCTATGCGATGTTTCTTTGTGTCGCATGGTTAGTGTGGAGGGAAAAAATGGGATGGTGCGAAGATGAGGTAAAAAGTGTGGTGTTGTATGTGGTGTCTTCTTTTCAAGAAAATCTTGGTGATTGACCATGTATAATTATCATCTATTGATTGTATATTTTATAAGTTACATTTTTTATTCACCCTAATTTAGAGACCGAAAAAACTAGTATGACGTGACAAAATATTGTTGGACTATAAGAGACCTATTGGGCTTGTATCAATTGAATGGGAAATTGGACAAGTAATGCCCAATAGGTGGTAAGTGGGAAATGTCCCACATAAAAAAATAAACATAGCATTTGTGAGCTTATATTGAGTCGCACTTTATGGAGATGTAACAATGATTGGTCAAGAGGCTCTCTCTCGCGCACACAGGCGCAGGGGGTGCAAATCATGGGCCCGATTTGCAGTGAAAAAATGCGACTTGTGTGTGTAAGCGTACGAGCGCGACTTTGGTGCGTCGAATGTCGGACCGATCAAGGCAAAATTTCCCACCAAGGTTCACCTGGCTTTTGCTATTTTTATTTTCGAAAATTTACATTATGGATCAAGACCTTTGGTATTTCAGCTGACCGTTGGTATTCCAAACTGAAATGACCTTTGGTGCTCCAGCTGGACTGACTTTTGACTTTTGGTGCTCCAGCTGGGCTAACCTTTGGCCTTTCAGATGGCCAACCGTGACTGTCCATATGGAACCATAATGCCTATATATATGGGCAGCCTCAAGTCCTTCAAACACACCCAACACACTCTCCTGCATTCTGATATTTTCGAAGCTGTGCTTGTTTTGCTGTCTCGGTTGCTGCTGCTTCCACCGGCTGTTGCTCCTTTGTCGTTACTCTGTCTCGTGATAAAGTTCAGGTACATTTCAGTTCGCCGCAGTGGTACCTCGTGTTAGGGTATTGCTGGTTGTTCCGTTGTATCCTGGGAAACAGACGTCCAAGTTCATCCTCGAAGCACGTCCCGGAGGGGATGAATCTGTTTTAAGGACACTGTATTTCATACAGGCCTCGGTTTGCTTTATTTTAAGCATTTTCCTACTGTTTTGTTCACGATACTATCTCCCTGGTTTTTAGTACACCTTTCTGTCTCCTTATATATTTTGGATAACAAATATGACGATATATATAAATTTACGACGTATCAAATAATTATTTTATGGGTCATGAGATATTTTTATAAAGACATATCAGTGATCTTTTGATGTCGTTTTTTTTTCCACTTTAATACGTGTATGTCGTTTGATTTGATTGATCAATTGATTTGTTTGGTTGCATAATTAATTTCCATGTGTGGTAAATGAAGTTCGATATATGAAAAGCAACATCTCAAAAGCTTAAACCTTTCACATAGCCTTTTAAATTAAGTTTGTTCATGGTGGTTCAACCTCTGGTTTGCCATAGATCCACCATTGGCCATCATCTTCACTTAGCCTCAATTCAACACCTTGACTCCACCAATTCAGTTTGGCCTATGAGAGCAAAATTTGAACAACCAAAATTAATTTAATGGTAAATTTATGGGAACCATCACAAAAATATGTCTCTTTTATTTTAAAAATATATAAATTTTGAGCATGAATATTTATTGGTTTTTAATTTTTTAATAAGAAAAAAATAAAACTATTTTCCGAGTCAATTATAAAAAAAAAAATTTCATTTTTAGTTTCTTATTTATTTATCAATTGGGCAAAAACATAATATCCCTTATATAAAGTGACACGTAGGTCGTAACGCTTTCTTTGTTGTATGATTTAAAATATTAGAGTCATAATATTATTGTTTACTATATATTTTAGTAAAACGTTAAATATTTGATTGCATAAAATTATCACGTAATACTTAAATTTTATATATTTAATACGTTTAAAATATTACATTATATATAAATTTGATCAAGTAATAAATATTTGAATTTAGGTAAAAAAAAATTGGAAATCGAAATTTATTTTTATTAAATAATACCTAAATCCACATTTCAAGCAAAAACCCATAAAAATTAGCAAAAAAGAAACTTTGTTTGGGAAGGTCGAGTGTGAGATAATGTCTCAGATTCCGAACCTCGATAACGCGCCAATCAATCTCAACTCCATAAGGTACAATCGATGGATTTCTTATGCGAAATTCTACATCATGTTCGATTCTCGTGGAAAAAATGGCTCATTTTTTGTTTTCTTGATCGTGAAATGCAGAAGCAAGGCTAAGAATGAGCTGCTAAACATCGTTAAAAATGTAAACTTTCAATCATCGCGTGGATAATAATTGCATATTTTCTGGAGATATTTGCATACTAATTTGATGTGGTAGTTTGCCCAAAATTTGATTTTGATTTATTGTAGATACGAGGAAAGAAGTGTTTGGTGATTGATCCGAAGCTTAGTGGATCGATCTCTCTTATGGTACAAACAGCAGAACTGAAGGTATTTGACCATCTTTTCTTCCCAGTGTTGTTTTATTTTACTAAATTTATTTATCTCTGTTGGGTGGTTACAATATTCGGCATTTCAATTCCGGTGCTTGTGAAATAAATTGTTGGAGTACATACAGAAATGAACCCTCGCAACATGTTGGTTTTCCAGGCTTTTATTATGTAACGTGCGTGTGAAACATACCGCTGTTGTGAGGACAACTATCAAAATTACAGTTGTTAATGAGTTGTAATTTTTAGATGGGTTTTATCAGTTGACCATTCTTGGTCTTTGTATCTTTTAAGTTGTTTTAGGAAACACATATTCGAGTTTAAAAAGATCGAGACAAATATTAACGGTAAATAGCTTATTATGGTGGCATAAATATTAGATTACTGATGTTTCGTTTGCTAATTTAGAAGTGATAAAATCACCAAGGAAAAATCTTGCTACCTATTATCAGGATAATGGAGCTGAAGAACTGCGATATCTGACAGCTGAGCCAATTCAGACAGAATTGACTAAAATTATCTACATTGTTCGATCTCAGCTTGACTTGATTAAATTCATTTGCTCACACATTCATAACGATACATCAAAAGGGCTTCACAGGGAATATTTTCTTTACTTTGTTCCTCGTCGTGCAGTTGCCTGTGAGAAGGTACGAACAGATTGCTTAAAGAAATCAATAAAATTGAAAAATTAGTTGGTTAGTGTTGATTTAAATCTGTGTACATTGGTTGTGCAGATACTTGAGGAGGAAAAAGTATATGAATTGTTGAGTATAGGGGAATGCCCGTTATATCTGATTCCTCTGGATGAGGACATATTATCATTTGAGCTTGATCTTGCTAATAAGGTATACATGCTTTAGAGTGTTTTGGGAATTTTAGTGGAAATATTTAATACCGTACGGTTATTTCTTCATTCTTCAGTTGATTTTGTCTAAGGGTGAGTGGATCTGCCTGACAGGAATATTTGGTGGATGGAGATGCAACCTCTCTCTGGCATATTGCAAAAGCGATTCACAGCATGGAGGTATAATCAGTCTTGAGGTTGAAAAATTTCATTAACAGTGGTGAAACCTGTTGGTCCTGTTCACTTAATCCTACAATCATGTTTTGATGGGATTCCATGTTGCTGTCAAAATATGTTTTGTATTCCAATATGTTCTGCTTCCTTGTATCTGTTAGCTTTTGGATGATTCCGTGTTGGATGATCATGCAGTTCTCTTTTGGAGTAATACCCAATGTTAGGGCTAAAGGGAAGGCCTCCACACGCGTTGCTGAAATTTTGAATCGCATGCAAGCTGAAGAACCCGTGGATACATCAGATGTAAATTTACATCTTAAAAAATATATAAATACTATTTATGCTTGTGAATGTTCTAAACCAACCTAATGTATTCACAGTATTGATTATGTTTTTTCACAGGCTGGAATTCCTGAAATAAATACTCTTATTCTTCTTGATAGAGAGGTATACCTTGGTACCTTCTTGTGTATGTCGATCCATTTCTGGAATATTTTCTTCAGAGTTCAGACGAACAGTAGTGTGTGAATTTTACAAGCTGACTGTTTATGGTCAGTTTTTCATCAGTGAGAATAAATATCAATGATAAATCAGGGCTCATGGTTCTCGGTTATTTGTAACTTTGGCTTTGGGAAAAAAGTAGGTTGCAGGAAACATGATTTTAGGTCTGCATCTTTTTTGAGATATAGAGAATGATGAAAGCACTATAAGAGGGAAATATCGGCAAACTAGAAATAGCTGTGTACTTATATATAAGTTTATCATCAAGGTTCAGCTGTATTGAAAGCAATTTGATTTTTGTAACTTGGGAATATTTGGCTTATAAATATTAAATAAAAAACTATTGTTTGAGTCACTTCATGATCTCAAGCTTTTGGGGCAAGTAATTTATAATATTGTATTAGCGTACGAGGTCACAAGTTCGAATCGTATAGATTTATATACCATCTAATTGATCTTGAGCGTTTTTTTTGGGATTTTGTTGCCCAATGCATTTCCAAAAGCTAAATCCTCAGAACATTATACTGAACTACATTCCTTGTTCTTTATGCTTCTCCTCCAAGTCGGAACATGTTCCATTTAAATAGGACAATCATACATGTGAATAGTAAAGCATGGCAGTAATAACGTAACCAAAAGTGCATCACATAATTGCAAATGATGCAATCAGATCAAGTTGTATTATATCAATGTCAAACCATCATAGTTCAAGGTGTATCGAGTATGAGAATTGTCAAGTCACTGTTCAATAGAATCAGTGTATAGTGGATATCCCCTATAGTACATAGTATTCTGATCTGTTGGCACAATGGAAAAGTCGATCGCTGACCACATCCACCAATAGCTGATACAAAAATAGTATTATAGCGCTCTAGCCCATGGCTTACCAATACCGGTATATCAAATGAAAGCATACTAAGTAGTCCTTGACAGGTATCAAGTGTCATCAAGGCTTGCATTTAAAAAATTCAAGGTTCATACATGTATAGACATCATTATTCATGTGAGCAATTTACAATTAGCACAATACTTAGTACTTAAACGTCAATAACAACTCATGGACCGTACGCAAAAATCATCATTATTTGAAATTAATGTTGGATGTATGTACCGCTAAGACATGATGGTACGTTGTTACTGGGTAGGATTTACGTCCACTCTTGTTATCTAAACAAAATCAGAGTATTTATTGATTATTCTTCATCACAATGTCTTTACCATGCTAGTTCTAAACTTATAGGCTCCAAGCATAGAGATTGTTGTACACTTTTACTCTATGTTGTATAACCTCTACTAACATCTAGTGAAATTTCGGAAAAACCTCTACATCAAAAGGAATTAAAAGACTTGGCTTGAGTTAACACTGAGATGTAAAACCTTGACTTTTTGGGGAAGATCAACCTATTATGCCAAAGTAACTTTTATCCGCTGAACGACGAACCTTTCACTTGGTGCCATTGAATCACTAAGACCGACTTTTGTCGGTTTGAAATTTCATAATTAATGCTCAATTAAGGCGTTAGGGAATTGTGCCTAAGGTAAGGCTTCGGAAGTCCAGTAAGTAGAGAATTTGGCATACATGGATCTGAAAGGCCAGGGCTCATTATTTACAGGCCAAAATTCAGGTATGGATCTGACATTTGGATCAAGGCCCAAACCATCGTGCTTTGTGTCGATGTCTTTGAATTGGTTTGGGCGATATTTACTATTGTGGCCAATTATGGTTAGTGACTCATAGGCATCTTGTCCAGTTGCAAGAGTGTTTTGTGTATGATTCGAGAGCACCATACTTGCCATTTGGAGCATCTTATCCATACAACGTAAGACACGAGCATTTGAGAGCATGGTTAGGTGGTTACCTCCCTTGGTTATCTTTATGCACGGTATCTCATCTGCTAGATTTGACTTGCTATTTGGTATTTTTATGTTTTTGTTCTAGGTTCACTTGAGGACTTGTTTTTGTAATTTGATGACATTTTGACAACACTTTTTGACTTATGATGGATCTTAGTCATTATCATCACATGTGCTAATTATGGGTATGGATTCCGAGTCAGTACAACAAGGTCGTATTGTAATCAACACATGTAAATCTCAGGGCTCTGAGAGCTCATCTCAAATCATATACGTAACATAGTATGGCCTCAAAAGAATTAAATGACGTAAAATGTAAGGTATAAGTTAGCAAGTTAGAAGAAAGTTTGTTTGTTTTTTTTTTTTTGTCTGGAAGAGAAAGATTGACTTTGATCTCAGTAGTGCTGAATATTTTGTCAATGCACTTCATATCTTTATTTAGGATTCCTCGGGGAGTAGCCGTTGCCATGGAAAAGATTATGAGAGATTTTTTGTATGATGTATCTGACGGGGATCAACATTGTCATTTGATACCTTAGGACTAGGTATGTAGACCGAATAAGCAATCGGGCCATGGTATTGGTAACATTTGTTTAAGGAATCTGGCTTTACTTGGTATATGGTGATGAAGAGTCTCCTGTGAGAGAGAGTCATTATGGAAGAAGATAGTTGTTAGCAAATGCAACTATAAGATAATGGGTGAAATACGGGTCTAGCAAGGAGTGCAACTTTTAGGAGTCGCTGAAAATTTATTTCTAAGATTTATCCGGCTTTTCTTCAATCAGCAACGGTTGTGATTAGAATGAATAATAAGATTAGCTTTTGGGAAGACAGATGGTGGGGGGATTTCTCTTATATTCATATTCATCATTATTTCAAATTTCTACGGCTCATAATCAGCCTATGTCCCACTTTTTTTAGTCTGAACCTTAATCCAACTCTTACTTTCTTTTCATGGAATTTGCATATTCATTGGGATTTGACGGATGAAGAAGTGAACGTTTTGATTGTTTTGCTAGGGTCCTTGGATAGGGTTAGTTTGATTGAAGAAGCCGCAAATATTAGAATTTGGGTTTGGGACTCTTCAGAGGTCTTCTCAGTTAAATCTTTCTTCTGGTCGTTTTTCACGGATACCATTTTTCACTTCTTTCCTCCTATCATACCATTTGGAAATTGCCGATCCCATACAAGGTTCAAGGGTTCTTGTGGATTGCAGTGTTTGGACAATTACCAACTTGCGAGATGATGCAAATGAGGTTTCCACTTGTTCCCTTTGTTCGAGTTGGTGTTTGCTTTGTCGGCAACAGGTGGAAACTCAGGACCATTTCCTCGTTCATTGCCTTTTTACGAGCTGTCTCTGGTTCAAAGAAGAGTTGGGACTGGTTTGGGTATCTCCGAGAACTACGAGGGATTTACGCAGCAGATCTTGGTCACGACCTAGGCACGAGGGGTAGAATTTTCTAAGCAGTGGTAGTTCATTAATTTGTTTGTTAGTTTTGTTGGAGAGAAATATGAGGATTTTTTACAATCAAGTAGACTCGCTTGAAGATTGCTGGAAAAAAAAATTTAAATTTCAGGCACCATGCTGGATCTGGAACCACAAGGAGTTTGAAATATTTTCAGTGTAAGATCTTCACGGAGATTGGAGTCATATATGTTGTTAATATGATCCCGGGTTTTACTTTATTTTGTGCGGATCACTTGTCTGCCCTTTGTAATTTATAAGCTTTTACTAATATAATTTCGTATCTATCGAAAAATTTCTTAATCTTTATCAATCCCTTGTCTAACTAAAAAGAAGTAATAACATTGTCAAAACTTATCGGTTTTTGAATTTTAGTTGATAATCTTTGAGATAGGTGTTATAGTGACCTAGGTTCGGACCCTTGAGTTTCCCAGCCTCCAGTTTTTCATTCCGAAGTTCATGTGTTATTATTCGAAAACTAAAATGTTTCCTGTTGTGCAATTTGTTCTCTTATTAGCTCTATTCTCTAGCATGTTTCCATTGATGTTCTCTTGATGCCTTTGTCTATGTATTATGCAATTAGGCTGAATTTGGATGGTTATCACGTTGAGTACTCCCCCATGAGTGAGAAAGCACATCCTATGCAAATTAAGATTCCCTTTTATGATCTTCTATTGGATTGCTCTTGAGAGCTGGTTTATGTATTAATGGTAAAAGAGTGTGGAACAGGAGCTGCTTGGCCTGGAACATTCTTGGATTCTCCAACAATACTGAGATCTTTCATTTTCTTGCAATCATTTTTCCGTTATCATTCCCCCTACCCTAGAAATTCTGCTAGGAAACAAAACTTTGCGTCCCATCTCATTCATCCTCTTTATGGTTTTATTCTTAAATTTTGGGCCATGATGCTGAATAAGAATTCTATGGTTGGGATTAATGCGATCCAACCTGAGAGTTTGTTGCTTCAACTCTCTTCATCCCTCTCATAAATGCCTCCTCTATATATTATTCATTTATTCTTTAAAGATTTGGCAGGAGGTTGGCTGGGCGCTACCACATAATCTCTTGTTTAGCTGAAGTAGGCTTATATCTTCTATCTCTATTATGAATCTTGTTCCAATTTTGAATTTCAATCTCAAACCTCATCTATATTATTTTCTGAGTGAGTAATCGTGCTTACGCTCCCTGAAAATAGTCATATCGCACTTAATATGTGCTTACATATTAATACACGACATAGAATATATTGATTTTTCTGATTTGGGTTATCTCTCTCTTGTAGGTGGATATGGTCACACCAATGTGTTCACAACTGACATATGAGGGATTACTAGATGAGGTAATATCAAGATTAAAGAAAAAATCCGTGTTTCTTCCACACTGTCTTGTGCAATTCAGTCTGTCATGTGAAGATTAGTCTTTCTTTGATGAAATACGTTTTATATGTGGGTTTGCTTGTCCTACAGGGGTATGATCCATCACTAAATATCATTTGAAAATATAAATGTTTTTTATCTGCAGAGGCTATCTGAAAATTTTAATGCATTGTACAATGTGTAGATCCTTTTATCAGATTATCCTATGTTCTTTATCTTGCTAGTCTGTGATCAATGTAATGGTGTGCTGGCTGTGTTTAAGAAGCATGGTATGCCACCACTCACTTTTCTGTGAGCTGATAATAGAAGTACTTCTCTATTTTTGCTCATTTTGTGTTTATAATCTAGCTCTCATGGGTTTCATGCAGCTTCTTGGTGTCAATAATGGTGCCGTGGAGCTAGATGCTCCCATTATGGGCATTCAGCAAGAAGGGAAGAAGATTAAGGTTCCCCTAAACTCTAGGTAACCTATTCATGATAAGAGGATTTACTCTTTTTCTGTGGCTATACTTAAGTGAATGTCCGAAGTACCTATGACAGTATTTTTTCTGGCTCTTCTGTTATGTTGTCTAATCGTTCATCTTAACTGCAGTGACAAGTTGTTCAAAGAGATACGGGATCTGAATTTTGAAGTTGTCGTGCAGGTTGATCCATTTATGCTTTAGGTCGTGACAATTGCATGCAGTTATTCTTTTTCGTGCATTGCAGTTCCAGTTTTTATCCTGGCAGTTTTTTTGTGTTTTTCTTTTGAAACTGGTTTAATTAATTGCTAGTAGCAGCATGTTACAGGTTCTACGTCAAAAAGCAACATCCATGAAGCAGGATTATACTGAGATATCGACCACTGTAAGTCGTCTAAAAAACATGCTACTGATCTTGTCTTTTGTCGAAATACATTCTCAACTGGTATATCTTCATATCACAATCACTTTGTTATCCTTGGAAGTGTTATGAATTTCATTAACAGAGCTAAAAATGATGAAGTTGGATTGGCCAAATGAAGGTTAAATGTCATTATCAGTGCCCCTCAAAGCATGATTATGTTGTTCTGTACTGAGTAGATCATAAAAGTTCTTCAACTCTTTTCAAAATCGGAGAACTTCCTGAAATATTGATTACGGTTCGTGAAATAAAACCATCCAACGTAATTATCCTGTTTCATGTCACATGATTCATGACCCGTTCTCAATATTATGTCATCCTTTGAATTGGTGTAGATTAGTGAAGTTTTACTAAAAATTGAAAAACAGAATTTTCTAAAACAGATTTTACCTTCTTTAAAAATATGTTTGAAAATTTTAAATGTCCACCGTCAGGTAATGCCTTAAAGAGTATTCAAATAAAATTTTAAAAATTTGCTTATCAATATATTATGGAATCCCATTTTATCGTGAATGTCCTGAATGTCTTCCATATTTACAGACTCAGACGGTCTCTGAATTGAAGGATTTTGTGAAGAAGCTCAACTCGTTGCCAGAAATGACTGTGAGTTTCTTTAATTTGCGTAATTTCATTTTTATCCCTGTGTGAAGCACTAATATGCTATCCTTTATCCTTTCAGAGGCACATCAATCTAGCTCAGCATTTGTCTAGATTTACATCGAAACCTTTATTTCTTGGGAAACTCGATATGGAACAAACTCTTGTGGAGGCCCAGAGCTTTGATATGTATGTTTTGAACTTTAGAAACTGTCGTTTATTCATTAATGAGAAGTGTGGAATTGATCTATTTTCATACGTTCTTTTAGTTTTGAGGGTGGCAAATGATCGAATTGGTGATTAAAAATGACCGTGACTCAAATGACTAAATAGTCAACTGGTGCATTTATCTCCCTAGTCTAGGCATGTTAGATTAATACTGAGTTGACTCAAATCTGTCAATCACAGTCGGATCATATTAACAACATATGAAACTATGATCCCTAACTAAATCTAAAACTGAGAATGTCTTAAAGTCCTTGCCAAAAAAAATCTTGATCTATCTCAACACTCTTTAAACAATTTATTCTATATTATAAAAAATCCTTCTATTCCTCTCCAACTATCTACCATATACCTCAAAATTCTGTTTCCATTTCTGATATGTCCCGTGTTACAACTTACAGTTCATTGCCTCCATTTTGTCTTAATGCATGAAAATAGCTTCTTGAACATAAATTTTCCTGTGAATGTAATTAGTAAAGGATTTTCTGAAGCAACCACATGAAGTTGGTGCTCACGAGAGTATGGAAAGAGCATGTGCCTTTGGAGAATTCGAATCCAAGGCAAACTTGTCATTTGAGTTTTTAACTCTTTGTCCAAGTTTGAAATTTAAAATAATATATGCTTCAGATTAACGGGAAAGTTGGAAAGGATATCATCCTAATCTGTAATACTTACACGTACTTGGTAAATGTATTTAGGATCTCACTAATAATGTTAATTTTTTTTATTGTTATGTTTTCTGGTTTATCTAGAAGTTTTAATCTGTAAACAGACTTCTATCGTTATCGTATATATGCCAACTATAAATCTGATGGGCAATTCTATATTTCTATATTTGTTACAAAATTTCATCCATAAGCCTAATAAAAAATGTTATAAATATCTTCTATGTGCTCTATTAAGTGTGATTAAACTTGTCTATGGTGCAGTTGCTTTGATTATATTGAAGAAATGATTCATAAGCAAGAGCCCCTAATTAATGTGCTACGTCTTCTTATCTTGTTATCCATTACAAATTCGGGATTGCCGAAAAGGAATTTTGACTACTTGAGGCAAGTGGAATTTTTTTTATACTATCTTTTTTGACTAGTTGGATTCAAAAATTTTTTAAATCTTGATTGACCTTCGCTTTCCTGGTTCAGGAGAGAATTTCTTCATAGCTATGGTTTTGAGCATATTGCTACACTTAATAACTTGGAAAAAGCAGGGTTGTTCAAGAAACAGGTTAAAGTTGCATTCCATTGTATACTCCACCAAGTCAAACCGAACAATACCTTATTCAACAATATTAGTTTTTTGTTCATCTCGCAGGACTCAAAAAGCAACTGGTTGACAATCAAACGTGCTTTGCAACTTGTGGTTGAGGACACAGATACCGCAAAGTACTTTTCTTTCTGTTCATAAAGTTTCTTTTGGCATTTTCACCACCACCAACACTTGAAATATGTTGTCGGTAAAGTTGGTTGTGTAGTGGAGAAAACCAGCAATGTTCTGCTTTTGTACCGAGGATTATGCAGAACTTCGTAGAGAGCAACACACAATTTACTTTGTTCTACATGTCAACAAGCATTTTTTGTCAAAACATGGGGCACTAAACTTCTAAATTACGTATATGTCTCAGTTCTGTCCATATGTTGTAGTTGTGTTCTTGTTTCTTGATTGTGTTTGATGTAGAAATGCTTGTGACAAACTACTTTTGGCTTCTAACGGGGTTAACCAATTGTTATTGAAATCAACACTTAATGTAACAGTCTGCCTCTTATCTTTTTAACTGAATTTATGATGTGAATGCGAATTTTGTTTAAGAGCAGGACTTAAACTGCACAATATTATGATTTCTCTCTCTCCCCTACCCCTCTCTCCCTATTATGCTTTTGTCTTACCATTCTTGTCCTTATCAGTCCCAATGACATATCCTATGTCTTCTCTGGATATGCGCCTCTCAGCATTCGACTGGTACAGCAGGCGATACGATCTGGATGGTGAGATCACTTCCAAATTGTTTTGTTGTTCTAATGCATGGACAGTATGAATGTCAGATGCCTCGTTAATTATACTGGATGTGAACCTTTCCTTATGTTGGTTATGTCATTAAGCTTTTCATCTCTCCTGTGTCTGCTGATAAATAAGATATGTTGACGAGGGCAAACCGTTATGTTTTCACTATTTCATGTGCCAGATGTTGGGTAGCCAGTGAAGATATATGATTTTATTTTCTACCATTAGTCCATACTTGTAAATGTGTAGTTTCTCCTGATTAGTTTTCCTTAAGCCTGGTGAGTAGCTGACTGGAGAACAACAGCAATGACATAAATATATTTTCTGAAGCAAATAAACTATTTGGGTCTATTTCGTTTCTTGGGGAGAAACTGGGCCTGCATGATGTTAAGTTTATAGTATTTACATTAGGTTGTCTTAGGGATGACTTCTACTTTGCTGCTCAAGTATGAGAAAGTCTGTGCTGTGTTCCTATTAAAGTAACTTGTTCTGGCAGATGAATTACCTTGTGTGTGTAAAACTTTCAACATTTGCATTTTACACATTAAAAACATAGGGCATGTGTAAATATGTGGTTAAGAAATGAAGATGACATATGAGTGGAATGTATTTGCATTGACACAGTTCTGTTTCAGATCATTAGATTGGATGGTAATATGAAGGCTACTTAATTAATTTTTTTAGTGATGACTTCGTCTGTGAATTTAAGCCCAACATTCAGGGCCAGTCCTTAATTTTGCTTTTTGCAATCTTCTGCCTAGAGTCTCATCTGTCAACCATGTACTCTTTTGGAAGCCTTTTAGAATAATTAGTATTTATCGAAATTTTAATTGACTTTTTGCAACTGAAGAACAGATTTTAAGGTTACCATATGGCGGTAAATTTGTTTTGTAGGCGTCCCATTGAAGAAATATTAAAGCTGCTGCCTGGGCCACACTCAGAAATGAAGAAAGTTAGTGATTTTATACCCTTCCATTTTTCATGCAACACTACAAAGTATTGACTTATGCTGATGTGAAATTTGTCTACAGGGTCGATTTGCTAGCATCCCCTCTTATGACACACTCTCAGGATCTCTTAACACTTCAGAGAAGTACTTATCTCTAATTTCTCAGTTCTTAACTATTTGATTATGTGTCTGCTTTCTAACCCTCTCCACACCAAAAAAGAAAATCAAGCTCATCTGCAATCTTAATGTTTAGAATCAACAGTGTTACTTATAAATCTTAAATTTATGACATCCAGTTTGAAGACTGTTCTCTATCAGTCACAATCATATACTCTTTATTTGATTTCGGGTTAAAGCCAGAGAAAATCGTCTATCTTCACAGCTTGGTCATTGTTTCAAAAATAAATAGCAACAATGTTACACTTCGTGCGACCTTCTTTCTCATAACTCCGCTGCCTAGTCCTTTTTATATACTTGGCTGTTTCTCCCTACCAAAGTGAGGAGGTCAATGACTAAAGTGAGAAAATCACTGTGATGGTCGTAAAAAAAGACTTGTATCCTTTTCCCCTGTGTTCCATTTGCTAGAAATGACAATTTCTATGCATTCTAGGACTTGGTCTTGCCAATTGCTGAGTTGAGATAGAATCTCCAAAATAAAACTGACCGACAAAATTGGTGGTTAAAATGAGCATGAAGGTGGCATCTAGACCGCTGACCACATCAATTGTCTCGAAAATTAAGTGTGTCTACCAAGTATGTCAGTGTGAACCTTACCATCTTCCATGTCTCATGTCATCCACCAAGTAGTGGCACTCTATATCATAAGGCTGTCTTCAAATACCAACTGTTGACTACTTGGTGCTCATTGTACAGTTGAAGATGCCCGTCTTTTTCTTTTTAATGTAATCTTTCAATTGGCAATATTTCAGACTTGCAGATGGGAGACGCTCTTTAGTCCTTGTAGTTTTCATTGGTGGAGTGACATTTGCTGAGATTTCTGCCCTTCGTTTCCTGAGTTCCCAGGTACACCCGTGATCTTCCTCCATACGTTAATCCATGTATTATTCACTTCAACATTGCCATGGACCACTTTAGACGCCACCATATAATTGCATTTACAAACTTTGCATCTTGATAAAATTTTCTGCAGGAAGGAATGGCATATGACGTGATCGTGGGAACAACAAAAATTGTGAATGGAAAGACCTTGATTGAATCCTTTTTCGACAAGCTGGGCAGTTGATTGGGAGCGGTTCCTCAGTTGCAAGAACTGCATAATTTGTGTCTGTAGGTGAAGTAGTATTTGCAGCAACGGAATGATTTCTTTGATGGCTGTATAGAGGATCCTTTTTTGGTGTTTTTGGTTTTTGTTATTTCCTTGTGCAGTGGATTCAAGATGTTATTCTTTCACTAGGATTGCAGCAGTTCCCATTTAAATTTTTGTAGATCCATGTTTGTGTAATGTTTTTGGTGTTACATGAATATAACAGCTACACGAATTGGTGGGTCACAAAAATTCTTCAATTTGTTTCCATTGCTTCTGTTGAACGTTAGTTTTAATTTAAAATATTCAGTTATTCAAAAATTTAATTGACTTGATAAATTTTGCCATAACATAATGTTTATATGTGCATAGATATACCATTTTTTCCAATTTAATCAGCATCATCGAACTTATTAGCTTCCAAATAAAACTCTTGACACCATTCCATTTCTCACCAAATCGCATGCATTCATAAACATATACTTGAAATATATCCATATCAACAAATCTTTCCCCTCCCCATTCCACTCCAATCTCAGAACATCCAGTGTAAAATAGTTAAAGAAAGAAAAGGTGGATACTGCTCTTTATACACAACTACGACGTAACATTGTGAATATGATTTTGAGTTTTCAAAATCTGCCTTGCATTGCCAAACTACTCACAAATGGCAAAATCAAAGACGAATGCTGGAATTCATCCCCATTCGACCAAAAGAATTTCAAGAAACAATTGCTACGTCAACCCGTTCGAGCTGCTCCAAAACACTTCCAGCTTTTCTTTTAGCCCTGTCAGTGCCATTCTCCAACAATTCCTTCAATGCTTCCTCCGCCCCAAGATTTCGAGCGACCTTTAAATGATCTTGGTTACCTGTGCATAACGACCACAATATCGCAGCTGCGTTTTCCCGGTTACGTGGTGAACCTGTCCTGATTACCTCTACCAAAAAGGGGATTGGCCCAGCTTTACCGATCGCGGCTTTTCCTTCTTGATGACTGGCAAGTATAGCCAATATCGCAAGTGCTTCATCCACCATTCCTCCTCCAAGATCCTTCAGCAGTCTCACTAGTGGTGGCACTATTCCAGCTCTTACAGCTCTCACTTTGTTTCCTTGGTAAATTGAAAGGTTAAATATAGCGGTGGCTGCATCTTTCTTACCTCTTGGAGTGCCTTGACAGAGCAAATCAATCAACGGTGGTATGGCTCCTGCTGCCCCGATTTGTACTTTGTTTTCATCAACAACTGATAAACTAAAAAGGGCAGCCGCTGCATTTTCTCTGGCTTCCATGCTGCCATTTTTCAGCACATCAACAATTTCAGTAATCGCACCGGCATTTACGATAGTTGCTTTATTTGCCTCATTTATGGAGAGGTTGAGAAGTGCTGTGACGGCATGTTCCTGAGTCCTCTGATCGGTGGAGGATAGAAGTTCGACTAACAACGGTATGGCTCCTGCTTCGGCTATGCATACTCGATTATCGGCATTTCTTTTAGCGAGTAAACGAAGCTCACCGGAAGCTGCTCTTTGCTGCTCGGCGTTGCCATTCGCAAGTTTTTGCAGCAAGACATCTATAGCCGCACGATCACAGTCTAAACCCCCACCCGATATTTTGTTCCGGCCATTGCCTTGTTTTTTAGGAAGCTCAATACCGTTAGTTTCACACCACAGAGCAATGAGACTTTTCAACACATAGTTGGGGGTTAAAGCAGTATGCAATAATGACTGCTGAGTCTTGGGGCAGGTCTTATGCCCCGCATCCAGCCATTTCTGAATGCAGGACCGTTCATAAGTCTGCAAAGAATCAAACGAGCCAAAAAATTTTTTTCAACGTGAATATAATTTCCAGAAGATACGAACCACATAGGCTATGTAATAAAACTTTCATTTTTTCCCAGTGAGAACTCTGAAATACCTTTGCCTTCATATAAAATGAAAATTTTCCTAAGAAAAATATTTCCTTTGGTTTATTGATTTTACGAAATATCTAAGACACATACAATTCTAGTACGAAACAGAAATTGTAATTTATCGAGGGAACTTGAGGTTTCAAACCTGCCCGGTGGACACAATCACGGGATCTTTCATCAGCTCTAGTGATATTGGGCAGCGGAAATCATCCGGAATGACCGGAGATCTATACCGGAATGAAGTCTTGTCACTTTCAGTAGCATCAGAATCTGGATTACTCATCACTACACAATCCTTTAACTTCCGCAGAAGAAATGACATGGTCTCAAAGTACTCCTCCGAAACACCATCAGGAACTCCACCGCTAGTGATAACCATTTCGTGGATGGCAAGTGACTCCTTCTTTATATCATTCATAGTCATAAGATTTAACTTCTCCGAAAGCCTTCTGAATACTGTGGGGTCAGGATCGTCGTCCATTTGGACTGCAGCTAAGTCCATCACCATTTGCAAATCAGGAGATTCCATTCGACCTACTGCTCTTCTAAATTGTGCATGTACGAGTTCAATCTAAAGAATGAAACAGATTTCATTGTGAAAAAAAGATTACAAGGGAATCGACTTTTTAAATCTCAGCAACCATAATGATGTAAAGCACCTGTTCTCGAACTTCATCAGGCATTTTGAGTTTAGCATAGGGAATCTGGTCCAATGCTGCTACGATCTGTTCAGTTACATCATCGAACCTGCCAGCAATCTTGTTAATTTGTAGAGCCTGCATCACATTTGAATATTAGACAGAAAAACTTGAGCACAAAAATGCACACACTAGAGATAAGTCCAGAGGTTATAAATATAAATGAATCACATCATTAAGGGTCAAATAAAATCAACGACTTCACAGCCAAACAATTTCCATTAATATGTAAACTTAAAGAACTCGATAACTTTTTGCCAGAACAATAAGTATGTCATCCAGCAGAATTATTTTTCAGTTTCAGCACATTCAACCTTTAAATGACTGGTATTTGATCAACAAGCATATAATGCAATTTTAGATATAGTAAGACATGATACTTAGAATCCTAAAACGTCAATGGAGTCTCTTTGAAGTATACAGGTCTTTAATTCCAACATATACACAAATTAACTTAACAATTGTGCCGAACAAAATGATATACCTGGTAGGCTAATATCCAGAAGCTAATTCTTTCCTCGTCACAGAATCAAACCCATAAACAAAGGGACCCATAAATTTTCTTGCTTGTGGCAACCTTTACGCTTTCAGAAATATTACAAGACCCGTCTAATTTTTTTTTTTTTTTTTTTTTTTTTGTGGTGGTCCAGTAAAAATAAACGTTTGATCAATGATCCTTAATCATCAATAACCGTATACTCTAGAAAATCCAAGGAAATTAGCAACAATCCCCTGAATAAGCCATCAAATTATAACTTTTTAAGGCTCATAAGCTAAACTTAAATCCACATAATGATAAAGGATAAACAAAAGAATAAAGAGCAATACTTAGACCTCTCTCAGCAAAAAAAACAACATACTAACCAAAAAATAAAGAGAAAATCTTTCTACATATAAATTACCTGGAAAATCTTACTGCCTTCGTGGACCGATTTAAGAAGCTCAAGAGCCGATTCAATGGCAGTTCTGAGGGAGGCAAGCCCCTCAACGGCGTCGCTTCTGATTCCCTCCTCCGCACCACCCTCCTTCAACTCTTCGAACAGAGGGCTCAAGAGCTTCACCCGCCTCACCAGATTACCGTACATCTTCTTCGAAACCGTCCTGCAATCTGGTAACCCATAGATAGCATCGACCAACTCGCAGAGTTGACCCAGCACATCATCATCCTTGGAATTTTCCGCCATAGGAGAATCTCAAGAAAAAAAACGCGTTTTTTTTTTTGGAGGTTTTGAGAGAATTTGTGAACGACCCGGATGGAAAACAAGAATCGGGAGATCAATGGGAGACACTTCGATTCAGGTGAAAGTGATTGAATAAATAGTTTTATCGAGTGGGGATTGGTGAAAATTGAATTTGTGAAGGAACGGAGGCTCGTTGAATTTGTAGTATTCGAGTCTCCGTGGCGTTGCGTGCTTATTATCCTTTGATTAATTTAAATTTTTATATTATATAAAATATGGCAACTTATCATACAACAAAGACAACTATGTGGTGGTTACTATAATTGTTTTTATCGATAAATAAATCGAAACATGACGTTTGAATCACGTATAATTTAAAATATTTAAGTTATATTTATAATTTTACGTTTAATTTCTTTTTAAATTTTGAAATTTAATTAAAATTAGAATTTGAGCTTTCTGTGCAGAGTAGTTCTCTTGTAAGACGGTCTCACGAATCTTTATCTGTGAGACGGGTCAATCCTATCGATATTCACAATAAAAAGTAATACTCTTACCATAAAAAGTAATGTTTTTTCATGGATAACCCAAATAAGATATCTGTATCACAAAATACGACCCGTTGGACCGTTTCACACAAGTTTTTGTCTTCTGTGCATTATTATTGAGATTTAATTAGCCGATTTATTAATTTCTTTATCGTTTTGATTTATTTGATTAGATTAGTAGCATAATTAATAATTTAATCAGATTGGAAGAGGTCAATCTTGAACGCATGTTAGTTTTGACTTTTTAGAATAAATTATTTTTGTATCCCTTCTCTTTACCTTACCATAGATTTGATCCTTTTGTATTTACAACTTTCAGATTTGATATTTCGTTTGTTCCCCCAAATTTGATCCCACATTTTTTTAATGGATATGATCTATATCACCAACTTTTATTAAAATTTAAAGCTTCCCTAAAAAAAAGCTTCTTCTAATTATGAAGAGTTAATTATATTTTTGGTGCATCTTTCATTTCCTTCTCATTTATTTCGAGGAATCTATCGATCAGTTCTTTTTTTTTTTCATTTTTTTTGAACATAAAAAATAAAATAAAATCAATCCAGGAGATCCCGAAGAACGACACAAGAAAGACAAATCCGGGAGATCCGGGAGATCCTTTTTTGTGAAACATATTGCGACTTCGGACTTTGCTTTAGAACAATGTGAAGAGTCGTTATTTGAAAAAATAAACAATAAATAACGATTTTATGCATAATATCCAATAAAATATAAATAAAAGAATATTTAAAGTATTTTATAAATTTTAAAATTAATAATTACAATTTTTGGGTTAAATCAGTTTCGTGCATCTTCTTTATGATGTGGTAAAACTTGTCTGCTTATTTATTAAATTCAACCACGTATAATCCACATACTTATATGCAACTAACGCCAAATATTATAAATTTGCATAGTTTTCTAATTATTAAAAAATAAAACCTAAATTCCTTGTAAATTTATTCATTTATTTAATATGTGTTTACCAATATTGATTTTTGTTTGATAGGTTACAATGTTATATATCAAAATAGAGAAAAAGATGGAGACTAAAATCAATTTACTTGAAACATATTTGGGAGCCAAATTGATTATTTGAAAAATAGGATAACTAATCGACGTATCGTTTGTTTTTTTTTTTTTTAAAAAGAAACTACGAGTTATAAGTGGGAACGGAGGGTCGATCCATATCCAGAAACATCATAAAGCATGAAATTTTCAAAATCTATAAAAAAGATTTGTTACAATTAAGTCTGGAACATGAAACATTCTTTCAAACTTGAAACCGATGCCAAATATTTCACACCTTCCGCAGAACCGATTGATTTTAAACGCGTTAAGTAACAAATAATTAAGGTGAAATATCAAGTATTAAAACTAAATTTAGTTGTATATTTGAGCACAAAAACTTTGTTTTTTCCACAAAATTATTATAGCCATTCAGGTTGAGCTAATGACTTTATCCACTTAAATTTAGGGATCACTTTGGCACGTAAGGAACAAGGATGGACCTAATTGCAAAACCCTTAAACTATTGATATGAAAATATATATTATTTTAATATTTGAGAACTAAAATTTATATTATTACCATAGCATTTTAAGTACCAACAAAAAAATTTCTAGAAGCTACTATTTTAACTTTTAAAATCGAAGTGAAAAGACCAATCTCTCCCAAATTGAAGAAATAGTCAATAATACAAATCTCAGTTCCTCGAACAAACTGAAACAGATATTCAAGAGATACCCCTCAAGTCTTCATATTTCTAAGGAACAAAGTCATGGATAACACATGTCACTCGAGTCAAAATCACTTGGTCATTGCTTTAGAAAAAGAAAAGAAACCACTTCATCAGATTTTCTGATCTTCAACCTTGATTTTGTGAACAAGGGTCATTCCATTGACAAATGTATGAAGGATAGGATGGAGGAAAACGAACCCAGAAGCTTTGTCGATGCAAAGACTGCTCGATATAAATGCTAACAATGTTGTCTTGACCCTTCAACTCAAGTCCATATGAAACAACTTCTCTTGGCTTTTGATGTGCATTTTTTAACATCCTCTGTTTTACTCGAACCCAGTTGAGGTGACCTGGAAATCAACAGCTCCACTCATAATGACAACTCTTTCTTGATCAATTTAGGGGCCCAAAATTCCGAGTATTGCCTGAGCTGAACAGTACCTGCTCTTCGACTGTCCAACGCACCATCACAATTTTTGTAAAGAAGCCAGAGGTGTGTAGATGACACTTGTTTGGAACTTGGAGATTTCTACTTGAAATACATGATTTCCTATCGACACTCTCGGGCAACTTATTTTTCCTTGAAGAAAATTTAATGTCTTGTTCTTGCTGACCTTGTCATCTGCATCATCTTCTATACTCCCACTAGTATGAATTCTCAAACGGATTTGGGGAATCCTGAACTTTAAATGATCCATTGACCAAATGACAAAATAAAATTGTAGATACTATACTATTATTGGTTACTTCCAGCCCCTATATAATGAAGGCCACTGTAACAACCCTGTCTCTATTTCTTCAATTGATCTATACCAAGTCACTTTTGATACTTCTTATCTCATTCAGCTCGGCTGCAGGATATCAATGGTGGGTTATCATTAACGAATCCGATTCCCCAGTAAATCAATAGCATCAGAATATTGCGGTTTACAAAATAATCACAATGGCCCAACTATCTAAATTCATTCCTGCCATTTAAATACATTTACCTGAGGTGAATAGAGCACCATAAGAGCAAAATCACAAGCTAACCACAAAAATGAGCATGCCACTTACACATGAAACAAAGAGTCCTCATCACTTGCAGGACCGCAGATTAATAACTTCTTTAGATCTTTACCTGCACAAGAACACATGAAAACAAATCATTGAACTCAATATCTTACAAATATATCACATGCTAATTAAAGACAACCATCGTGATAAAGAAGATATCTTTTCTCGTGGGGATGGTGTGTGTGGGGGGGGTGGGGAGGGGGGGTTGTGATTCATGTCAACTTAAGCATGACACAATGACAAACATGCATAGTGAAAATCGCACAACTGCGCCAACTGATTCTTTTGCCCCATGCAAATTTGGTAAAATTAATTTGGTGTAATTCCATTAATGGAACACAAATTGTCGCTTTCTTCCAGCTTTCGTCTAGCATTCAATATACAGAAGCGGAGGCGCATCACCAGCATCCTTCATGTTTTCAGACAAAACCTTCAACAACTGATAAATCTCTGCACACTGGGGGTGCCTTCTATCTTTGGATGTAAAACAGTTAGCATAACCAGAAGCATCAATCCAACTGCAACCGACCTCCTTTGTCCAACCCTTTTGTAGCATTTCTTGCCTCAAACTCTTCACATCTTCCCAGTTTCCTTCTTCTGCATGCATGTTAGAAAGGAGAACATGATAACCTGTGATCCTGCCAGCCCCCTCAATTTCAAGCAACTTATTAGCCACAGATTTTCCCAACTCAAAGTTTTTATGAATTTTGCAGGCAGCGAGCAGTGACCCCCAGATTCCCGACACATTGCCTTCTTTACCCAATCTTAGTGCAAAATCATATGCTTCAACGACCCTCCCAACTCTTCCTAACATGTCCACAATACAAGCATAATGTTCTCTTGAGGGTCTTATCCCATATTTGCACTCCATCAACTCAAATATTTCTATGCCTTCATCGATTAAACCAGCATAACTGCAAGCGGATAAGACTGCCACAAAAGTAACAGCATCAGGGTCTACGCCCCATTCCTCCATAGAATAAAATAGCATAAAAGCCTTCTCAACCATTCCATGTTGACCATAACCCAGTATCATATTAGTGCAAGTGACTGAATTTTTTCCAGTGGTAGTCATAAAAACTCTTTCGGCATAAACAATTGCACCTGATTTTGAGTACATATCCACCATAGCAGAGCTCACAAAGACATTTTGGTCCATGAAATTCCGAATAGCAAAACCGTGGAGAAGCTTACCCAGACCTATATTACCTGACTGACTGCATGCTGGAAGAATCGAGACCAAGGTCATGGCATTGGGGATGACATTCTCCTCCATCATCTGCTGAAAAATAATGAAGGATTGACCAATCAACCCGTTTTGCATGCTCCCAGAAATCATGGCGTTCCAACTGGCTTGATCACGATCGTCTTTGCAATTGCTATTAAAGATTGTTTCTGCAGCTTGTGTTAAACCTGATTTTGCATACATATCTATGAGATAACTCTCCATACCACTGAATTGAATACAATGCCTGATCAGATAAGCATGGGTCTGCTTGCCGATTTCCAGGTCTCTAAGATTTGATGCAGCCGAGAGCAAAGCAGTAATTGTCACATCATCAGTGGAAAATCCGTGCTTTTGCATCTCATAGACAAGCATCAACCCTTCATCATCCAACCCATTCTGCACCAGAGCAAATATCATGGAGTTCCATGACACAACATCTCTTTCCTGCATTTCACTGAAAACTTTGAATGAATCGCAAATCCAATTGCACCTTGAATACAAAGCTATAACTGCATTGAGCAGAACAATAGAAGAAGCGAAGGAAATCTTAATTAAATATGAATGCAGCTGCTGGGCAACATCCAAGCATTGCAACTGTGAAGCTGCGGTTAATGCCAGGAGGAATGTCACATCATCTATATCATCATCATTCTGATACTCCAAGGCATTACAGAACAGCTCAAGTGCATCGATCGGGCAATTATTCTGAACATAACTACCTATCATCGCGTTCCAAACATGGGCGTTTTTCTCTGAACAATTATTAAAAATCTTCCTAGCTGTATCAAGGCAACCAACTTCGGCATACATGGAAATCGCTGAGCTCACCACAAACAAGTCATTTACATACTCATCCCCCAATTTCACAACCATCCCAAAAACCAAATTAGCAATTTCAATATCCCTTAAACCAGCCACAGCCGGAAAAAGATTCACAAAACTAACAACAGTAGGCTTAACATCCGTTTTCATCATCATCAAGAAAATCCCAACTGCTTCCACAAATTTACTAGACTTTGCGTACCAGGAAATCATAGTGTTCCAAGAAACCACGTTTCGCTTCCGCATGGTCTTAAACAGCCTCGCCACCATATCACACCTCAGCAAATGTACCTCACTCAAAAGACAAGCCAGATACATATTCAACAAAGAATTGTAAACAATCCTACTGGGATTTACATGGGAACGTAAAATATGACAGTGCAGCGCTTTACCTACCACAAGCTGCTTCGTCTCAGCACAGGCTTTAAGCACGGAAGAGTAAGTATAAGCATCACACATTTGAGGGGTCGAGGAGGAGCTTATAGTAAAGAACATGCTGGAGTAGAGGGAGATAGCTTCATGTGGCATACTGTTACAAATGTATCCGATAATAATAGTATTCCAAAGAACAGTAGTTGGCTGGGGAATTGCATCGAAAAGTTGGCGTGCGAGGTGGACCTGCCCTTGTCTGCAGAGCTCACTCAATCGGAATCGGATTGTTTTTTGTTTTCCACGTGGATTTTGGTCTAACTGGTGTGTGCCTAGTGTTGTCGAGTGTTGTTGTATCGGCGAAGCCGCGGCTGAGCAATTCCGGTGGCATGTTTGTGCGACGGAAGAAGTGGAAAATGGTAGGGGGCAATGGTGAGGACAACATTGCCAGACGCATGGCTTTGGATATTTCCGATCTACATTTCCTTTGGTTCCTATTATTTCGTTCCATAAATAAATAAATAAATATATATATATCTTTTAATATTATAAATATATGAGTTTGAATTATGAATTTACATGTATGTTCTTATCTTCATTAAATTATATTTATTAATACATATTTTTTGTTTGTTTTTCCTAACTATTAATGACTTCTACAATAAATTGAAGAAAATTGAAATTTTGCTACTATTTTTTAGAATGAAAAATTTATTTACCATTTTTAAATTGAAATCTAAATTTATTTTTCATTTTTTGGAATGACATTTGCACTCCATTTTTTTAAAAAATATTTGTCTTTAATGAAATTTAAAATAATAGTAATAATTCATTTTCTAAAAAAACTTATATCTTTAATGAAATTCGAAATGATAATAATAATAAATATATGTTTTTTGTCTGTTTTTTTAAATTTTGATTTTACTATCTTGTCCATAAATTGTTGTTGTTGAGATATTTTGGTAATCACTGAAAATCGAAACATTTGAATTGTGTTTTTAGATTCCTGATAATTTGTTTGTCAACATATTATTTTTAATTTATTTTTCAGTATCGTGAGGGATAAACACATTTATTACAATATATAAATATATTATCATATCTTAAAATTGATATTTACTTTCATTTTTTACATGTTATGAGTCTTGGCCAAATGAGCCAACAATAAATTCAAGCAAACGAATACATAAAGTCTGGGGCGAAACCAGAATTATGTGATAACCATAATTAAAATATAAATCAATAAATTTTTAGTGAATTTATCGATGTTAAGATGCATAAAAAATCTTATATGATAATGTATAAAATTTTGTGATGAAATTTGCACACCATTTTTTTAAAAAAAACTTATACCTTTAATGAAATTCAAAATGATAACAATAATAAATATATGTTTTTTTTTTGTTTTTTCCTAACTATTCTTGAATTCTAAAATAAAAACAAGAAAAATGAAATTTAGCTATCATATTTTAGAATGAAAAATGTAGCTATCATTTTTTATAATGAAATTTAAATTTATCTTCTATTTTTGGAATGAAATTTGCACTCAATTTTTTTTTTTATAAAAAATATATATCTTTAATAAAATTTAAAATAATAATAATAATAAATATATATTTTGGTTTTTTTTCCATCTATTAGTGAATTCTAAAATAAATTGAAGAAAAATAAAATCCAGCCACCACTTATTGAAATGAAATTTACACTCTATGTTTTTTTAAATAAAACTATATCTTTAATCTTTAATGAAATTTAAAATAAATAAAACAATAACGAGATTTACATTTCATTTAAAAAAAAACGAACTATTTTCTTATTTTAAAAATAATTATTTTTGTTATATTTATCTGTTGGGTGCAATAATTGTCCCTGCTTGGTAGAGCCATCGAAACGTGATGCTTGAGCTGTTGTGCGGTTTAAAAATATTTGAGTTGCACCATTACCACTAGCTATGGCTTTTGGTAAAGCGACAAGTGCTCGGTCCTACAATTGATATCAGAGCTAAGGTCACGGGTTCGATTCCCATTGATTGCAATGAGTGCAATTATTGGGAGGGGAGATTGTTGGTTGCAATAATTGTCCCTGCTTAGTAGAGCCATCGAACCGTGGTGCTTGAGCTGTTGTGCGGTTTAAAAAGATTTGAGTTGCACCATTACCACTAACTATTGCTTTTGGTAAAGCGGCAAGCGCTCGGTCCTACATTATCTCCTTTTTTGTTAGAATATAATTGAAGTTTACGTTTTTGTTCAAAATTTTATAATTCTCCAATATTTTAGTAGGTATTTGTAGGACCGAGTGCTTATTGATTTACCAAAAGCTAAAGCTGGTGATAATGGTGCAACTCAAATATTTTAAACCGCACAGCAGCTCAAGCACCACGGTTCGATCGCTCTTCCAGCAGGAACAATTATTGCACCCAACATTCTTTTGTAAGACGGTATCAAGTAAATATATCTCAAAAACGAGTTGATATTTTTTTATTAATTAATGTTAATTCATTTAAAATAAATCAAAGAAAAATGAAGTTTATACACTTGTCAAAATTTTATACTTCTCCAATCTTTGAGTAGGTCTTTTGTGAGACGATTTCATAGATATATATACTTGATACGTGTCAACCCAGTCATTTCCATATTGAAAAACAATGGTTTTTCATAATTCGGGTTGGATATGAAACATGTTTCACAAAATTGACTTACGAAACAGCCTCATAGGAGTTTCTGTGCTAATTTATTTTTAACTTGAGTAAATTAACATCCATGAATAATGTAGATAATAATATTAATTAATACATATCTATTTGTTTGTTTATTTGTTTTTTTCCATCTATTAATCAATAAATTCTAAAATAAATTGAACAAAATGAAATTTAGCAACCTCTTTTTGGAATGAAATTTAAATTTTGCCTTCATTTTTTGGAATGAAATTTACACTCTATTTATTTATATATATATATATATATATATATATATATATATATTGAAATTTAAAATAATAAAAATAAATACATGTTTTATTGTTTGTTTTTCTAAGCTATTAATAAAGTCTAAAATAATTTGAAAAAATAAACTTAACAACATTTTTTGAAATAGAATTTATACTCTATTTTTAAGAAAAACTATATATTTAATAGTATTTAAAATAAATAAATGAATAATAAAATTTATGCTCCATTTTTTAAAAATGAATTATATCCTATTTAAAAAATAAATTTTTTTGTTTGATTTTTCTCTCTTTTTTTGTTTGATTTATGAACTCTATCTTAATTATTTTTGGATGTCATCTTTGTTTGATTTTTTATTAATTAATGAATTTAAAATAAATCAAATGAAAATGAAGTATACACTTTTGTTCAAAATTTATAGTTATCTTAATTTTTGAGTAGGTATTCTGTGAGCTGGTATCATGAATATATATCTGAGATATGTTGA
The DNA here is from genome assembly GCF_025594145.1 of Primulina tabacum. Taxonomy (NCBI): domain Eukaryota; kingdom Viridiplantae; phylum Streptophyta; class Magnoliopsida; order Lamiales; family Gesneriaceae; genus Primulina; species Primulina tabacum. Next base: position 6,325,486 of record NC_134550.1, on the reverse strand, counting down.
CCCGGTCAGTTTTCGGAGTGAAAAATAATTTTTTTCACGATTCGAGTCGGATAGGAGACATGTTTCACAAATTTGACCTGTGAAACAGCCTCAAACGAGTTTTAGTGCCAATTTTTATTTTTAACTTAAGTAAATTAACATCCACTGAAAAACGTAAATTATGTGAATTTACATGTATGTCTTTATTTTTGTTAAATAGTATTAATAAATACACGTTATTTTTTGTTTTTGGGTATTAATTAATGAATTTTGCAATAAATTAAAGAAAAACCAAATTTTATTTTGGAATAAAATTTACAGTCCATTTTTTTAGAAAAATTATATCTTTAATGAAATTTAAAATAAGCAATATGATGTCAGGAGTACGCACAAAAACTTCCTAAGAGTTCATCAATCTCAGTACTACTCTCACTCATGCACGCTTAATCTAACAAAACTGAATGATAGTGAAAGATTAATCTTTTAATTCAAACATTTCTTGATCTTCAGGTCAAATGTTATATTTGTTATCCAAGACAAGACTTTTATTTCTTATAATTGTTATATACCGTGCAAAGCCATATACAAACCTAATTATGAACATAATGAGAATTGCACTAACGTGGGTGTCAATGGGCCAAATCGTAAAAATTTCAGCATGTCAAACCCAAATAATTGTTTGGTGCCATGAGAGAACACTTCAAAAGAATGAAAATGAGTTTAAATTGGGTTGACGTGTAATAATTACTCTTAAATTGGTTTGACGTGTAATAATTACTCTTATATACATCAAAGTGATAGAAAATGAGGAATAAGAATGAATTCATATCATTTTTATGTGAAACAAATTAGTCTTATATCTATAGTTAAAATGATTTTATAAGATTTTAAAATTTTTCTTATGTTTTTTAAATATTTTTTTGGCTCAAAAAATAATTTTTTTAAAAATATTACAATTATCTTCATGTTCTATGCCCCGTCAAATTTCTTTCGATGAATACTTGTTGAACTTTTAGCTACTTTTTCAATGATATGATTTATGTATAGAACTTTATAATTTAAAAATATATCATGAGAAATTCAGAAATTACGGTTGTTGTATGTTCCACACATGCAACCAGAGCCGTACCTGTGGTTCACAGGACCTGAGGCGACATGTTGAAAAAAAATCTTGTTGTGATAAATAACCGTAGAATTTAGTTTGAAATTTTAAAATAATCAAACAATAGATATAAGGAAAATATAATTTACGAATTATATATTTATTTCTTAACGATTTTTTTCTTCGTGCGCCACAACATCAACATGGCTCTAACGTAATGCAGTGTCATATGAACAATTATATTAGAAAAAGATTGAAATTGGCAAACATTGTACTGTATGTTACTAAAATTGAAATTTATCAACATAAACTACCAAAATAACAAAATGATAAATATAATGAACCAATATTGTAAAAATATATAATTTGTTTTAAATAATGAATATAAGATTTTATTCAAGAAAACGGAAAATAAAGATATGTAAAATAGATAAGTATTACAATTTTTTGTGTTTTATTTTTTGAAATGAGTCCAATTACATAAATTCAAGAAAAGAGGCCAAATAATCGATAAGTAAAGCATAAAATTTTAACACATGAGTTGACACAAAATAAAATAATAAATATATTGGACAAACATTATCATTTTATGCATACAAAATTTTTAAAAATTTAATTAATGAGCCATGTAGCTTTATTGTTTGGGCTCTACATAATTTGATTAAATCTCCAATGAACACAATAATCATATTTAATCATGTTTTCAATGAGTCAATGTCCAATTTTTTTAAAAAAATGTCCAATGCACATACTATTTAGGTGCAGACCCTAACAACATGAGACCAACGATTTTTTTTTTTTTGGCCCCTATGAAAGCCGGGCCCTGAGTTATATACTATGTTTATACTAATATATTTTAAAATATTTAATTTAGTCACGATGATTTACAAAATCATATAAAAATATTGATTTAGTAAACATAAATGAAACTGGAAAAAACAAAATTCACATTTTATTTGGTATTCTATAGAAAATCGAAGTCATCTTTAATACCTCTTGTTGTGTGTCTTGCTGACTTGAATATGTCAGATAGTTGATTGAAGTTGAAAGAGATTCACGAGGACATTAAACATGTATCAAACAAATATTTTAAAAGTTTGAAAAATAAAAGAACATTGCATCTCCTCAATTTATTATATATGGCAAATGCACTCCAAATTTTGTACTCGCACGTACATCACTTGCATTCTTAATCTATACTAGTATATATATATATATATATATATATATATATATATATATATGACTTACTATATAAATATATTTTTTTATTAAAATTTTATATTGTTATTAAAAAAAATTTATGTTAAAAATATTATTTTATAAACAAACGGAATTAACTCTTAATTCTATGTAGCTCTGTTTTAAGAGTAGGTCTCTTCTGAAATGATTTCACGAAAGTTTATCTGTGAGACGGGTCAACTCAACCGATATTCACAATAAAAAATAATATTCTTAACATAAAAAGTAATATTTTTTCATGGATAACCCAAATAAGATATCCGTCTCACAAAATACGAACTGTGAGACAGTCTCACACAAGTTTTTGTCCTATTTTAATATAAGTCACTAAATATCGATAGAAGCATCCCATAAAATCCCATATTGGCCTTGAAAATGTATGTATATTCTCGACACTAATATTTAATCTCAAAGTAGAACAAAAATTTTATGAAACGTAACTTTATCTCAATTCTGCAACAGACCAACCATCAAATGTTTAAGGATCCATGTCGTACAAAAACCTAAAGAAAAAGGAAAGAATATCAGGCAAACAGATCAAACCAGAGTTGAAGGATAATCGAAGCAATTATCCCTTCGGACATGGGATTCTTTTATCGTTGATCTACTACTGATCTTCAACTCTTGAACGGATTTGTCGTCCCCACTCGTTCTTCAAGCGTCTAAATTCTTTTCTACCGATCTTTACATCTCGAGAAAGTGGCGGGAAACTATCATCATCAGTGAGTCTCAGATCGTCGTCCACAGCGCCGTCTTCGGCTTCGTCGACGTCTTGTTGAGCCTGATCATCATTGTTGATCACTTGCGCGTTTATACTACTATTATCTTCTGCTTCTTCTTCGTTCGTCTCGCCCTGGTGTTCGATTGTTCCGTGGATCTCATTGCCATCTTCCATTTCGTTGTTGTTGGTATCGACATCCTCTGTTTCTTTCCCCTCCATAACATCACTTTTTTCCATCTTTTCGTCGATCGTGTCTTCTTTTTCGACTTCTTTCGAGCTCGTATGGTTACCCTCTTCGATTTCTTTGTCGATTTTATCATCCCTTTCTGTACATTCGTCTTCCACTTCTTTTCCCTCCGTATCACCACCGCCTTTGATCTCATCGTTCTTCATGTCATCATCTTCGGCTTCTTTCCCCTGCGTATCATCACCATGTTCTACGTTTTCGACGAATTCTTTCGTGTTTGTATCATCGTCTCCCACTTTTTCATCCTTCCTTTCATCACCGACTTTGAATTCTTCATCAATCATATCATCATCTTCAATTTCTCCACTCCTAGCATGATCACCATCTTCGACATTTCTGATGTTAGCAGCATCATCGCCGTCAATTTCTCCAATCCTCGCATGATCACCATCTTCGACATTTCTGATGTTAGAAGCATCATCGCCGTCGCCTTCTTCGACTTCTTGATTCTTGGAATCATCTTCCATAACCCCATTTTTCTGATCATCCTTAACTAGTTCTCCAACTCCTCCGCTGCTCAAACGATCAAATATCATCTTAACTTGAGTCTTTGATCGAAAGAAATTATCACGATCCTCGTCTGTGATCGGGCTGTTGCGTAAAGTGTCGCCCAACCTTGATACCGGAGACTGAATTAGCAAAGAGAGGGGTGAAACCCCAGATTTCCGAGTTCCTGGCGGAGAATCCATGCTAATACCATTAAACCCTTTCGTTTTTTTCGTCTTTCAGAACTGTAACTCAGACTATTTCATCCAGAGAGAAGTTAAACTCGCCCCCCATTTTTCAAAATCAAGACTTCAAGAAATTGATTCATGACCGTTGGGTTTCTAGTTATGGTGTTTTGGGCATCCGCCAAAATATTTTACTTCAAATAATTTTTCATACATACATACATACATACATACATATTACTTGAAATTTATATATAAACCGGACAAAACCGAAATCCAAAAATCGAACCTAATCGGATAGCAATTTGGATTGGATTTCGGTTCATCACAGTTTTATAAACTTTAAAATCAATTGGTTAGGTTCAAAGTTAAGACACGAAAATCCAAACTAAGCCGATCCGAAGCAATTTTGACTATATAAAAAGTTATATAACAGACTGTTAAATAATTGTTTTGCTATATTTTTACGACATATATATTTTTTTAATAAAATTATTAGTATAATGATTATCGAGTAAATTCTCGGGGTGTGTTTGGTTGCGTGAATTAAACAATGATAGATTAATAGTCAAATATTTATCCAATGTTTGGTTAAAATTTTAAGATGTTTTAATAATCATTTTGACCCGATTTAAGATCCAATTTTATGGATAACTATTCGATTATTAATCTAATTAAACAAGTGGGATACACTATCGAAACTCAATAAATTACATTTTTCTCCTATTATTGAATCCAAGTGGTGGGTTAAGTTATTTAATTTATTGAAAAAAAGAGTGTTGTATGTTAGATGTCAATCCTGATATTTAATATATATCATTATTATTTAATTTGATTTAAACTTTAAAAAATATAAAGATATATTTTTATTTTGAAAAAATAATATATTTGTATATATTTTAATAAATAATAAAAAATAAAATTTAACGTTGATTATACTAATCAATAATATTTTTATTTTTATTATATTTAATTTTATGATATTTACACTTATTAATTCAAAGATTATTAATATATTTATTATTAACATTATTATTATTATTATTATTATTATTATTATTATCTAATATTATGTATTGCTTCCAGATGTGTACAACAAATAAGTAAACTTAGCAAGAGTATAATAGTAAATTTATTAATATTTAAAAGCTAATCACATATTAAAAATGTTAAACCAAACAATCTTAATAGTATCACGTAATGTTTGATTAATAATATATCAATTTTGTTATATATAATATAATCAATCATTTATTTATCTCATCATTTGTACCAAACACACCTTCGATGCCTAATTATATAAATATTTTTTTTAATTAAATATCATATCAAAAAATTTTAATTATAATATGTTTATGTTAAATGATATTAATTAGATAAAATTTTAAAAATTATTAATATAAAGTTGTAATTATTTTTAAGATAATGATGTTAAGATAAATTGTTTATAATATTTTGTTATTTTTTATTTAATATTTAATATATTAATTTTATATTTTTTATTTTATTGTTCACAACAATTTAATAAATATTTAATTTATTTGAAATAATTAAAATTTGAAAAAATATAATTTAAATTGTAAATGATATTTAGGTGAAGTATAAATATTCACTCATCTAATAGATATGCAATAAAATTGAATATAAGATCAAGATGAATATAATAAATGAGGATCAAAATGAAATACATGAATGGAAAGTATAACTTATAAGTCAAAATTATCAAACGTATTAGCTACTAAATAATCTTTTACGAGGATGATTTTATATAATTTTTTTTTAAAATAACATATTATATTATCTCTTTACGGCATACACGTGTACTTAAATATAATATAGTGTACTTAAAAGACTCTAAACTACTGCCACGTTCGACTTTTATCCACTTATTATTATATTTAAATATATGAGAAAAAATTATACCTTGTAACCATGTAAATTACATAATACTGAATAATTTATGGTTTTTGTCAATTTTATTCATTTTTAAAAAAATTTCTGAAAAACCCAAAATTGAACTGAAATTGAAAGAAGAAAACGAATATATAGATACCTAAAATCATAAATTGACCAAATGAATACAAATTACATGATACCAAAATATGATTTAAACCTAATCTAAATTGCAGTGTACAATAGAATATGTAAACAAAACCGACACCAATTGTCGGAGTTACTATCAATTTTGGGTCATTTGCATGCAACATTACTCAAAATTTTAATTTATACCATTTTCAAGAAACTCTATAATTTGAGAAACTTGAACTAAAAAAAATAGACCACTTGCTAGAAACAGTACTAGAGAAGACGAGAGATTACCTGATTCTGAAATTTAATTAATAATTATGTTAATAAACATTACACCAACCCAAAGAAAAATTATTACGACAGTGTTGAATGTCGCATTAAGTATACAACCCAAATAACGTCGGCGTTATCCAACTCCGCCGCTTAACGCCTAGACTGCGCTTCATCCGCCTTCCCCGTCACCGTATCTTTGATATTCTCCGCCGTCTGCCTCGCCTTGTCTCCTACACTCCGTGCTGCGTCCGCCACGCCATCCACCACATTCTCGGTGTTCTCCTTCGCTCCATGAGCAGCGCCCTTGGTCTTATCAGTCACCGACCCGACCGCTTCCTTCGTCTTGTCCATCACCGTTCCCGCAGCTCCTTTCCCACTTTTCTCCGCGTCATGTGCGTAGTCCTTTGTTTTGTCGGCCACATCTCCGGCTGAGTTCTGACTTTTTCCCTTTATCTCATCAGCTTTATCTGAGGCGCCGCCGAATGCCTCCTTCGCGTTCCCCTGGAAGTCGTGCAGTGAATCGGCCGCCCTGTCTCCAGCTTCGCCCACCTTGCCCGACACACTTTCGGCGGCGTTGTTAGCCTTATTCTTCCATCCCTGGACATTCTCTTCGGCTCGGCTGTCGGTTGCATGCGGAACCTTTCATCACCCAAAAATACTAATCAGAAAAAAAAAAAAAAATCCCACAACGCACACAAATAAACCCATGATTCTTACGACTCTTACCTTAAGAGCAGGATATCTGGGAGTAATAAAGCCAACCCTGGATACTTTAGGACGAACAGGAACGGAGGGGTAATTTTTAGACAAAGAACTTGAGATATTAAGGACTGATGTGTTAGCTGCAAACATGGCTGCCATTTTTCAACGATGAATAAAAGAACTTTTGAACGTTTAACCAAACCTTGTCTTGAATATCTGTAATTTCTTACGATTGGATGAAGAACAAGGAAGAGGGGAGCACCATTTTTATAGGATTTGGCTTGGAAAGAAACTACTGGAGAAAGGAGAGGTGGCAGCCCAGAAGATATACAGCTATGGTCTCGAGTTACCACGTGTAGGATGGTGCATGGGCTGAATATGAACGATTCTCCACACGCCTTGATCTTAGCAATTTTTCTTGGGAAATTTTGGGAGCTGTCCGATTTTTTTATTATTAAATTGAAACATGTAGTCGACCATTTTGGGTAAAAATGCATCTTTTTTGTATATTTGAAATACAACGTATAATTTGGTTTTGGAAGCCAAATTTCTTTACGATTTTCATATCGAGAAAATCAAAGCTATTCGTCCTCTGATTTGGTTTGTTTGGGTATCAAAATGTAGGTTTTTTAATTTGAGTTTTCAAATGTCGCCAATTATAGTTATTATTTTACGTTCAATCAAATGTTAGTGGCATGTTCTATCGGATATATCAGAACGAAAAAATGATGCATGTTTCGTAAGTTATTATTGACCTAGAATAAAAAACGTTAACGACATATCCCAGCTCTATGTCATCAGCTTCCGACTAAATAGAATTAAATACAATAAAATTCCTAATTTATAGGATTTTGATTAATAAATCACAAAAATTTTACGTTATTTCAAATTTTCTTTAATCCGTGCATGCTTACACAAGATTAGATCACGTGTAGAATGATCTAGGACGACTTTATTACGTCCACCACTTGCAAAACCTCGAGGCCCAATCTTATCCACTGGTAATCCTATACGATTCAGTTTGGCGATTCTAGAATATTGATTTATCCAATATTCCATGGATAAAGTTTCAGCCATTTATTTACATTAAAAAAAGGAAAGAAAAAAAAAAGCTTTCAGCCATTTAGATTAATGGGGCACAAATCTGAAGGCCATCTCTACCATGCATGCACTCACATGGGCAGTGATCGATACGAAAATTGTGTTTTTTAGTATGTTATGTTTATATTTATACGATTTTGATATGTTATATTGTTAAACTAGAGTTTTATTTATTTTTTATTTCAAATTTGTACAATTCATATGACTAAAAGTCTAATTTTCCTCGACTTGACGGAACATATAAGACATCTAATAGTTGACATGTGTATCCCCTGCTACAATACATAACGCAAGCTACTCGAAGTCGAGTATGATCAAAATTTTCAAACATATTCGCAAGCTACTCGAAAATAAAATCTTGAAAGATAATTTTTTATATATATAATTGTATTAATAAAATATTAAAGATCATGAGTGGCTTGCGAACTATCAAACAAAATTATTTGGACTCATGTTCGGCTCGAAAAAAGTTCGAATGTGTTTCAGTTTGGTTGTATTTGATAATTTCGAATACAAATCAAATATTTTTCGAGTCAACTCAAAAAAACTCACGATCGGCTCGATTCGTTTAAACACTCTTGGTATGTACTGATGAAATGCAGCAATGACACATGAACACAAGGCCCGAGCAAGTTGAGATATCTCATAATAGCTAGGCTACTCACCAATCATGTAAAGGCGTTGAGAGTGCAATGCACGGATAGGGCTAGTTCGGTACGGTATACCGATTTTTTTCAAAAAAATCGTATACCGTACCGAAAAAACAGATACCGATATTGTGCCGAAATTTCGGTATACCGAAATGTCGGTATACCTAAATTTCGGCATGATATATAATTCATACCGTTCTTACCAATATATTCGGTATACCGATTTTTTGATACGGTATCGGTAAATACCGACTATACCGAAATTATTTTAAAAAAACTGTAAAATATAAACTTCCTATAAAGAAAACGAATATCCAAGACCAGAAATTATAATATGAAACAATCATATGACTCAATGTAGGTATCTTGTAGGAGATAAATGATTAGTAAGAAGTATAAATCTAGGATCAAATAACCATTAACATTGAGCAGTAATGAGGAAGAAGACATCACCACCCTCTGGAGACAGGAGCCACATTGTAGTTACCAAAAAGCATTTCAAATTAACATGATTTCTTCTGTTCTTCTGGTCGAACAATTACTTACCATAAACAAACAGTATTACACTAAGATTACCATTGGAGACAAAAGTACCCTCGGACTATTTGTTTCATGCCATACCACTTTCAAATGAGAAGTACCCGAGGTTTCAAAAAATTGATTATAGCTTGGACTTCGTGGCAAGATTCCTACAAATAACATAAGAAAATACAAACAAGTTAAATTTAGTTTCTTTTGATCTCCATTTCTACACATAGCCAAAGAAAAATATGCACCAACTCCAAATATTTTTTTCTCGTGTGTAGTCAAAAGACTTGCAAAAGTTCAAAACTAAATTAACTTATAAATATAGTCTTACTCTTTAAGTTAGACCAAAGTGGAGGCAGAAGATGGAATGTTGGCACGGTCTTGAGTGGCGTTTGCAGCTGCAAAAAGCATTATAATTCATGTTAGATTAATAATGACAAATATTATATGACTTTAAACTTAATTAAATAGAAAAACTCTCACCCTTTTCAATTTCTTCAATTTCCTTATATAATTCAACGTCATCATCGGTTGGATCTTTCCAAAAACTGAACTCCTCTGCTCTTAGCCAATCATTGGTGCACACCAATGCTTCTACCATTTTAGGACTCAAACTGCTCCTAAAAGGATCCACAACTCTTTTGCCCAAGCTAAAAGCAGACTCACTAGCAACGGTTGAGCATGGAATTGCAAGAATATCCTTGGCAATAAGTGAAAGGATGGGGTATCTAGTTTCACTTGCTCTCCACCACTCCAAAAGATTGAAAGATTGATTAGATCGTTTTTCAATCTCATCGGCTAGGTACTTATCCACTTCATTGGATATCTCTTAAAGTTGTTCTTCTTCGTTCTGTGCTTCCACATCATCAAACAATTCATCACAAAGACCACCACCACCACCACTAACATCACCATATGCACCATCACACTCTATTTGCATACTTTGATTCTCAACATTCAATACATCATGTATTCCCTTGAACTCAATCCACAAAGCTACCAAGTTTTGTTTGACTTTATCAACGAACTCTTGGATCCTTGTAGGAGTGCCTCCTAGTTTTTTTATGGTGACTTTAATCATTTGAAGTTTGTTCCTCGGGTCCAAAACATTTCCAATAAATATCAAAGGGTTCAAATCATCCAAATTCTCCCAATACTTGTCAAACTTTAACTTCATTGCACTTGCTACCTTTTTAAGAGTTTGATCAGAATCATCACTTTTCTTTCTCTCAATCTCAACTTTTAGTGCAACCATCGATTGATAAATAATTTGAGAAGTAGGATTTTTAGATGCACTTAGCTCCAAAGTGGCATCATAAAATTTTTTTAGAAAGTGTACGAAAGCCTTTGCATTCTCCCAATCATCAGTATTTGGAGGCCCTACTCTTTCTTTACCATTTTCATCTTTTTCACAAAAATAATTCATAAAAGGGAACCATTCTTCGGTCATTCTTTCGAACACCCTTCTATACTTTAATGCAACTTCAAGCATTTTATAAGTTGCATTCCACCTTGTTTTGACATCCATTGGGACTGTGGATGTACTAGAAAACTTGGCTAGCACGGAAAACTCCCTAAATTTATTCAACCTTGATGGTGAAGAATGAATAAAAACAACTGCATTTCTTATAGCTTTAATTGAAGCATTAAGCTCTTTCAAGCCATCCTTAACAATCAAGTTAAGTATATGACAAGCACATCTCAAATGCAAGTATTTTCCTTCAAACAACAATGAATTTTCACTTTTCATTCTTCTTTTCAAGTAATCAATTGCAGTGTTATTAGAGGAAGCATTGTCGACTATGACTGAAAAGACTTTTTCTATCCCCCACACTCTCAAACAAACCTCAATCATCTTGCCAATTTCTTCCCCGGCATGACTAGTGATTGTTGTGAAGTTAATTATTCTTTTATGTAGCTTCCAATCACAATCCAAAAAATGAGCTGTCACTACTATGTAATTTATGTTTTGAATGGATGTCCAAGTATCGGTTGTGACACTTACCCTTTGGCCTCTCATCGCACTTTGTATCTTAGCTTTCTCAACTAAGAATAGATCATAAACCATACTTGCAACTTTCTTTCGATCGGGAATTTTAAATCTCGGTTGTAATTCATGCAATAATTCTACAAACTCATTCCCTTCGACAGCCCTAAAAGACACTTCATCAACAATCACATACCTTGTCAATTTCAGCTCACATCTTTTCTGATTATATGCACTGAGGAACCAAGGCATTTCCTTGCCCCATAGTCTCATTTGTCAAAATAGTTTGGCTTTTATCATCTGTACATGCTTCGTAGAGAGGACTCGACTTACACCTCTTTACTAAGTGGTTTTTTAACCCACTAGTACTTCCATAAACTGTTGGGATCTCAACTTTGCAATATTTGCATATCCCTATTTGTTGTATGCTCTCATTAGCCAACTTTCTTGTACTCTTTTCACAATGCTCCCAAAATATACTCCTGGAATGCTTAGGAGCTATAGGAGGCTTTTCTTTCAAAGAGTTTCTTAATCTTTTTCTAGCTGTAGACTCTTGTGTTTCAGATTCTGTTGCACTTGATGTTTGGGACGGACTTGGAAGAGGCATATTAAACTCCATCTTGAAAAGAAGAAAAATTGAACACTTTTTCGAGAGCATATTTAAAACTTAGAATAATGAGCTTGTTAGTTAATAAATGATAGAATAATATACATAAGGATTGGGTATAAAGATGATATTCTGGTAAATTTACTAATTTTTTAAAAGTATTAATACAAGTTATAGAAAATTTGGAATAATGCAGCTTTATTCTTATATAATGGAGAAATTATTTTGGAGATACCGAAAGAACAAAATAGGTGAGGCAGCGTAGAGTTTTCTCATCGAGACATAAAATCTCCAAAGTTCACTAACATCAGCATAAAATATTTTTGACAGGAAACAAATTATCTATCATCACAAGAGCATGGTACATTTTGGTCACAAAACATGGGAAATATTTTTTCGTTTCAACTAAGAAAAAATTTAATACACTACATATTCTTTCGTTTCAACTAAAGAAAAATTTTCCCATGATTAATACACTAATCATAGGTACAGTATCGGTATCAAAGTTTCCCATGATTAATACACTAAATATTCTTTAATTTCAACTAAGAAAAATTTTATACATGATCTGTCATCTGTCCCCTAACTATATAAATCGGCAGCTCCAAATAGTCCAATCTCCTATCAAGTAAATCAAGAAACAGTCAAAATAAAAAGGGATTTACCTCTCACAATCATCGATTTTTCGTTTCTTTGTGTAGATTTTCCGTTGTCTTCGATTCAAAAGTAAGGTTAGGGTTTTTTCTTCAGAACGAGGCTTTGAGTTTTCTTTGTCACGACGATGAAGAAATAAGAGCGGGTGAGTTTTCTTGTTGGGTTCTTTCACTGATTGACTATTGGTTTCAGCCCACTATCAAATTTAAAACAAGCCCAACACATAATAAAATTACAATTGAAATTTTGGCCCAAATAATTTTATCATAATTAATTTTCGGTATTTACCGAAATACCGAAAATTTAAAAAACAGATACCGATACCGAAAATTTCGGTACGGTACGTTAATATCGATAAATGCGGTATATTTCGATATGGTATGTGCGGTATACCTGAAATTTTGGTATTTTTTCCCTGCCCTATGCACGGATAAATACATTTCATGATGGACATCTTGAGAACAATTATATTTCAAATAAACTACAACAATATCAAGATATTAATCTATGCAATAGCATGTTTCAAAAAAAAAAAAAAAATCTATGCAATAGCATTTTGCATACAAATAAAATAGTAAAAAAATCTTAATTATCATTGATTCGAAAAAAAAAATGTTTACATAGAAGTGATCTACATCTCGTGATCATTATTTGGTTTGTTGATCATTTACTCTTATAAGAGCTCGGGCGGGCTTATCCCAACCTAACTCTTACCCTTTACTTAATGGGTTAAACCCATTAGCCTTATGATTTTTTTATTTTTTTTATAAATATAAAAAAAAAAACCTTATGATTGTTTTATTAAAATTTTGTAGCTTCAACCCAATATTATTTAATTCTTTTAGCCCTTATTTTATTTTCAAATTATTTCATTTGCCTCGATTTACATAGACTTTAATTTCTTATTTTAAATCATTATATTGCGCTTATTTTAAGTTTTTTTTATTAGAATATATATGATAATGTAAATATAATTAAACATAAGTTTGTTTAATACATGATAACTTTTATCATAGAATTTTTAGCTTAAAAAATAGTTCTATATGAAATATCATTTTTAGTTTGTTTTAAGTATCGTGTTGTTAAATTTGGATGTGGAAAATTGATAGCTTGATGAAAACAAAGAAACAAATCATCATTTATATTTAGTTTAGCCCCTGGATCAAAATTTCTGGCTACGTCTCTGCTTACATCTCTACCTCGTGAGCTCAATCTAAATACGGAATACCGAAGATGAAATAAGATCAAGGCCTTAATTGATCAATGGCAAGACAAAATTACCTGGAGCCAATTCATCTCCGACCTAATTAACAATAATTGGCACAAATTTGAAGATACATGTTATATTCGTGCATAGATTATGTCCAATCGTGCATTCGACGATCATTTTTGTCGAACTCGAAGCAGAAAACTTTAAAAGGATGAATTTTGTACACAAAAAAATTCTTATTCATGCAAAAAAATTTGTCCATGTTGGTAGCTAGGGTTTCATATTGAGTGATGTTCATTGCATTTTCAATCAGTCATCTAAGATTCCAATATTTTATTTTGTGAATTTACATATATATATATCGTACGTGTGACTATTAAAAGTAAGTTTGCACGTTTTTTTTTGGTGTGTGTGTGTGTGTGTCTATATATATATATATATATATATATATATATATATGTGAAATAATCTAAAATAGACAAGGTTTTTAGTTTTAGACATGCTCGCAAATCTTGCCTTGGTCTTTCCGAACTTGATTGAATGGACATCTTAATTATCATAACATTATCCTACAAATGTAAGAAGTGATTACGCCCAACCAAACTAAACCAAACCAAACCAAACTTTTAAAGAAAAGTCACGGAAAAAGATTTGATAATATATTTTCATATCTTTGGTGGGACTCATGCATAAGGGATTTGGATGGAAGGATTGAGAGATGTGGCAGGATTTCATATGAATGTTTTGAAATCCGTGGATTTCAAATGAATAGGTAGAAGGACGAGTTTGAAATTTGGACTAAAAAATATACTTTAGCAACTCAAAGGATTGCAAATCATTCATTCTATTTTTGAGTCAAAAACATACACTATATTTGAGATATAGATTTGAAATCAAATCCACTCAAATCGTTATATCCAAATATAAACCAAATGAATTTGAAATCATATCACTGCCTAGGTCATACGATTTCGATAATAATCGATATGAATTTCAAATACAATCAAAATGAGTGTAATTGATATTCATTATTCATCAAATTTTTCCGCAAATCAAATCCATTGATCCAAGGGTAACCACAAGAAAGCAATCACAACTAAAGTTTAACATTAGAACCTACTAACACACCAATTTCAAAGTTTTTTTGCAACAAAATTGGCACAATGTTTTCTCTATATAAAACAACTGAGTGCTTTCCGGCAGCTCTGCTGATCTATATATCTTCTTGTGGAAGGATTTCCAAAAATATGTTTTCCCTTCAAATCATTAACCATAAAATAATTAATGTCCTAATATATTAAAAAGTTACTACATTTAAATAAAATAACTGACACCTTTGTCTCCTACGCTTAAATCATTAAAAGTTTCATTAATGCTCATAAATTCGAGACAAAAAACAAATGCAAAATCGTACTTATTGCTTGAGAAACTCAAATGGACTACGTGGTGCTTCAATTAACTGAATAATTCATGCTACGTTATAAGTAGTTTAGTAATTCATAGATTTTTATTTGAGTAGGTCTCTTATGAGACGGTCACACAAATCTTTATCTGTGAAACGGGTCAACCTACCAATATTCACAATTAAAAGTAATACTCTTAGCATAAAAAGTAATACTCTTTCATTGATGACCCAAATAAGAGATTCGACCCACGAAATTGATATGTGAAATCGTCTCACAATTTTTAGTTTTTATTTGTGAGATGAGTTAATAATGGCAATTTTTAAAATAATATTTTTTTGGCAAAAAAGCAATAAATTTTTATAATGATTCAAATAAGATATCTGTCGACTAGTAAGATATTCCACAAAAGTTTTTGAGTAGGTTAAAATATTGTTTGTTTTTAGTAATGGTAAAATATAGTTTTGGATGTCATTAAATTGTGATTTACTTTGCAAATGCATGAAATGAAGGCATTTTAGTCTTTGACATAAAGTTTTGGGCAAAATCAAGAAATTGGTCCTGTGATTTGATATAATTTTGATTTTGGTTATGAACAAATTTCAGTCTTCTATCCAAATTGTCAAAAAATAAAGATTTGAAAACCCTTAAAAAATATATCCGCTACCTCCTCTTTTTTTGAAGCACTGATATTATATAAAGCGTTAGACTTTAGCGTTTTATGACATTGTTTAAGATTAAAAATTTTTTTAGGGAAAAAAAATAGAAGGAGAAACAAGTAAGCAAACATAGTTACTGAAAGTTCTTTTAGAAACTACAAGAGTAATAGTATATCAAATAATCAGAATAATGATCTAAGGATGACAATGGGACCGAGCGGGTTGCCATCCCCGTCCTCATACCCGCCCAATATCCGTTTTTTCGGGTTCAGGGTCGCTGGGATCAAATCCACATCCCCGCCCTCATCCATGTTTAAAATATTAATGGGGTGGAGCGGGATCGCCGAACCTTCATTTATTATTATTATATATTATTATTTGTGATAATATTAATATCAATACCAGTATTAATAATAATACTATTATACTATTAATAATTAAGAATATTATTAATATTATTTTTGGAACATGTTCGATGATAAAGATAGTATCTCTATTCCATCCCAAACTATTTCAGGGATTTTAAAAAATCTCTGAATCCGAATCCAAAAAAATCAGGTATCTCCGTTTTCGTTTCTGGATTTTCCCGTGGAGCCCGAACCCATTAAGAAAATTTTCATCCCTAATCCTTACTTCACAATACATTTGGATTCTTGTGGTAAGCTTAACACATAACTTATATTTAGCTCAATTTATAAAGAGATAGAGAAAGTTATTAAGTTGTAGGTGAAGTTGGATGTGTGATCGGGTTTTGGCATGCCTCCGATAAGGTATGATTAATTGACATCTTTGTCATGGCAAAAATTGTGTGAGACGGTCTCACGGGTCGTAATTTGTGGGACGGATATCTTATTTGGGTCATCCATGAAAAAATATTACTTTTTATGCTAAGAATATTACTTTTTATTGTGAATATCGGTATGGTTGACCTGTCTCACAGATAAAGATTCGTGAGATTGTCTCAAAAGAGACCTACTCATTTATTATATAACAAAAGTGTTCAGGTTTCGCCGGACTGATCTCTGGAAATGGCAAGTATTACACATTTTTTTTATAGGACTTCATGTTGCTAAAAAGCAAGGGTTGGTGACGCTAGTTCAATTCTCAAGTAATCGACTTGTCATTATGTAAGATCCGGTCGACCCGTCATTTCAAAATTTCAGATATAGATTGAGTCGATCCGTTTCATATTAAATCTACTCATAACATATTGTTAATTTTATTTTTCAGAAAAATCAAGAACAGTTCAATTGGGAAATCCACCTCCATTATTATGAGAAACCGTGTTCCTATCAATATCAACAATGATTAAAAAAATAATTGGACTGATAAAAAAAATACGCACAAAAAACATATATAATATTATACAAATCTAAAAAAAACAAGTGAAATTAGCATATAATGGAAAATATTTTTTTTAACATCTATTAATTACATGATTATGATCCAAATCTTAGTGGCAATATTTTATTTTATCTTCTTACTGTAAAATTACAACATTTTTTCGTATATGTACGCGCGTATAGATATTTTTGCGTGCGTGTGTATCAATAACAAATTATTCAAGAAAGTTCCCAATTTTAGTTTTATATTATCATTCGACCAACAATTTTAGTAGCATAAATATTGTAATTTGCTAAATTCGGATGGAAAATTTATGATATTCATTCATTCTCAACAGAGAGTAGATCTCTTATGAGACGGTCTCACGAATCTTTATCTATGAGACGAGTTAATCTTACCGATATTCACAATAAAAAGTGATACTCTTAGCATAAAAAGTAATACTTTTTCATGGATGGCCCAAATAAGATATTCGTCTCACAAAATACGATTCATGAGACCATCTCACACAAGTTTTTGTCCTCAAACCGAAATGATTGTTTTTCCCATTTGGTATTATTTGCATATAAGTAATCGAAATATCACACCTCATAATATATGGAAAAAAAAACAAAACAAAAGTTATCAATCTAAAACGGTTTCGCATAAATATAATATTCTAGCTAAGCATGCGTTCAATGGAGCATAGGATTCTATACAATTCTAACCATATACACATATAATAGATGTTTTATGAGACCATTTCATGAATTTTTATTCATGGACGGGTTCATGATCATATTTACAATGATAAAAATTACGTTTGACATAAAAAATAATAATTTTTATTGGTGACCCAAATAGAAGATCTGTCTCATAAAATTAAGTCGTAGTATCGTCTCTTAAAAATGTGTGTGTGTGTGTATAGGAGCGAAAAAAAGAAAAATCATAAATTAAGATTAAAGATTAGTAGTAATCCATATTTGATAAAGACTACTAATTGCAATCTTGCCAGCAAATTAACATGATTATGCAGCGACGGAGGATGTAGAATCTCGCCCTTTGCTCTTTCACCAAACGGCTGCATCTCCACCAAGATGGTTTCAACGTCTCTTCTTTTTCCTTCTTTTTTTCTTTCTTCATGGATATGATCATTGGTCCCGATGGCGGTTGCGTTGATGGTACTTGACTGGCGGTAGCCAGGGGTTTAGCTCAAGGTGGTGTGGCGGCGACGATTGCGTCGGAAGTGGCGGAGACTTGGTGAATCTATCTAGTGGTGGATTGCAGTGATATTGATGCCCATTAAGGTGGTGGGATTTTGGAAGTTCTATATATATAGACTTGGACTTGGGGACTTTGATCTATTATTCAAGTTAGTGGGTTCCACTAAATTTAATAGATTGATTTTGTCTCTAAATATTCAATTTTTTTTAATTATGTTATTATTCATTTTGGAGTTTTTTTTATTAAAGTTGTTTAAGACAAAAACTTGTGTGAGACGGTCTCACGAGTCGTATTTTGTGAGACATATTTCTTATTTGGGACATCCATGAAAAAATATTATTTTTATGCTTGGAATATTACTTTTTATTGTGAATATCAGTATACTTGACCCATGTCGCAGATAAAGATTCGTGAAACCATCTTACAAAGAAACCTACTCTTTGTTTAATTGGTGTGATTTAGCAAGTCTAAGGTTTAAAATTAAATTATGCCACGGAAAGATGCTCCAGCATAATTTTTTTATTACGTGTTATATTTTTTATAGTTTAAAGTATAAAATGAAGAACAAGGTTAATAAAATTAATCTCATATTATAATTTTTCTTAATTGGAATTTACCAATGAAATTTTATAGAGAAAATTTTTAGAATTTTTTTAAAAAAATTAGGTAATTTTTTCCACGATTTTATATTGATTTAATTATTTAATATACATACAAACTAATTTGATTAAACTATGTGAATAATAATTTTGTATAGATTTTAATACGTATGCAATTATTTTCAGTAATACCTCTTTTTAAATTTGTTTTTTTTTTAAAGTTACTTCTTCCGATCAAGTTGATCGAGGGTGTCTTGGGTAAATTTTTGCAGATTTCAAGAAAATGTTTCTTTTTCTCTTTCAAATTAATTGTTAAAATATTTTTAAGAAATAATTCTTAATCCACAATTCTTGAGAAAGTGTTAATATACTCTCGCACATGCGTGAATTAGCCTCTCAAATAATCCATAATGAGCATGTAGAATATAGAAAAAATAGTTCCCTTTTTTTTTGAAAAAAATAATACTTTTTTAATAAATTTAAATTGATTCTTTCATTTCAATTTTTTTTTAAAAAATACTTTCTTTAAAAAAGCATAAAAAATGAAATTCAAATATTAAAGTCGCACGATACGATATAAGTTGTATGAATAGTAATAGTTTTTATTTTTATTTTTTTTAAAAAAAAATCGATGTCCATATCTAAAGCTGTGGTCGGCGTAATCAGGACAGCACATTATTATATATTAACATACTATTAAAATATATATTCCTAATACTTAATAAAATCTGAGTTTAGTTTTCAATATAATAATTATCTATGTCGAATAAAACAATCGAAACATGATACTTGAACTATTGTAAAAATAAAAAATTTGAGTTGCACAGTTACCACAAACTATAACTTTTAGTTAATGTAATGCTCAAGATTTAATTACTGTAATCAGACGTTGATTAATTGACAGAATTGAGGTTATAGGAACTCAAATGAAGAAGCAGGGCATCGTTACAGTATAAGCCAAGATGTTGGACCGAACATCTGGCGCCCGAGCGGTAGAAAAGAACCGCCCGAGCGCAAATAAACTCATTGGACAGAATGTTTGGCGCCCGAGCGGTAGAATATTAACGCCCGAGCGCCAGGAGATGATCGGCTGAGTATCTCGACAGAAACTGCCGCGCCCGAGCGGTAAGTTTTAACCGCCCGAGCGCCGAACAAGCGCCCGGGCGGAAGTTCATGACCGCCCGAGCGCGAGACGTGCAGTATGCACAATGTTCCACTTGCCTTACATGCAACGTATATATGTATATATATATATATAGCAAGCACGAGTTGTTCCTCAGAATTCAAGGAAAAGAAACGGAGGGTTAGGGGAGTTCTAAATTCCTTCGAAAAGTTTAATTCGATTTGTGAGAAATCTGCCCGTCTGATTTTGAATCCGAGTACAGTACTGAGTTCCTATCGACGCAGGCTTCAAATGGACGTAAGCTTTCTTATGCTCTGATAGGATTTGAAAATATGATGTTGAAGGAATCAGATATGATTCATACATGGTGTTTCTGATATGTTAGACAACGTATAATCGAAATCGGATCGAAGGACAGATACCGTATGAAATTGTTATGAATTTTCAGAGTTAATTTGATTGTGATTAGACCGATGTGATATCAGAATTATGTTGTTATCGATTATGAAGTGTTGGAATTGATATCTGATTTATACTGTATCGCTGGGTATAGTGATATTATTCAGATTTGGATCAAATGAGTTGCTGAATTGTATATACTGATATTGTATTGCCGGTATTACGAGTTTGTACATATTTGAGATTATGATCTGTTATTTATTGTTGAGATTATGAGTTGTACTGATATTGATTATGATCCGTGTTATTATATCTGTGATGTTGAGATTGACGGGGTTATTGAGATTGTATTTTTATGCCGTCGAAACATCAGTAGATTAATATTGATCAGATTCAGTATTGATTGAGATTGTAGCATGATATTATTGATAGGGATCAGATTATGTTTGATTTGAGTATTGATCAGAACAGGTCTTGAATTGAGTTATACATTGATACAGTGTATTCGATATTGTTATTGATAGATTGATTTGATAGGCAGGGAGTTCGAGAGTTCGACAGAACGAAACGAAAGGTATAAATTGATGTTGATGCGGGATTGCACAACTCGAGTTAGATTGGATTGGAGTTTCCCAAAATCACATACTTCATCTTATTGCATTGATATTTGCAATTGATGTGATTGTTATCTTTGGTCTATTGATTTATGTATTGAGTCATAGGCTGATGAGTCTAGTCGTAGGCGATTGATCTCGTGACAGAGGGGCCTAATAGTGATAGAATAGTCGCTGGGCCATTGCACATTGTCACAGAGGTTCGGCAAGATATGCCAGGGCTGATGGTGCCTAGTCTTGGACAGAACCGCTAAGACACCGGACGTTTGGTCATATCGATGTGACTTAGAATAAAAGCGACTTCTATTTCCGATATTCGGTATAGCTAGAACCAAAGTCCGTAATAAGAACGTACCGTCACCACGACCGAGGGAGTAGGTGAGAGATTGTTACGTTCTTATTCAGATCGGGATCCCTATATTAGGATGAGTCGAGTCAGAGTCTAAGAGTCACAGAGTGTGATTCAGAGTTTGTATTGATTCATGTTTCTGATTTTGATACATGTTATGAATATCTATTTCATGCTTTTATATCTGTTATATGATTGCATGTATACATGATTTATACTGGGAATGTAATTCTCACCGGAGTTATTCGGCTGTTGTCTTGTTTGTATGTGTGCATGACAACAGGTGGGACAGGATCAGGATCAGAAAGAGGATGAGAGAGGATAGTTAGCGTGGAGATCCGGGCCCAGAAGCAGAATAGGATTCAGCACTTGATGTCTAGTCGTTGAACCTAGTTATGATAGATACATGTAGTACATGACTTGTACTTTTATATTGACATGTATATTAGATAGATTATTATTACGTTTCCGCATTTATATTAAAAAAAGAAAAAAAAATTTAGTCTCACTTTTCTTAATTGTTATATTGGACATTAATAATGATTAAGAAATGAATTAGCGTCCGGGTCCCCACAGCAGGTGGTATCAGAGCTTTAGGTCCTAGAACAGTAGGTTTCTTAGACTGAGATAGAGGAGAATGAGCGGGGTAGATTGAGTTTTCTTTCCTGCTTTTGCGATACTAGCATGTGATTTGTTGTAATGTTGAATTACATTGTATATGCTAGCATGATACTATGTTTTACTGCCTTATAATACATGTTACTTGATTTAACTGATTTGATTTGATAACGTGTATTATGGAGTATGAATCAGACCTGATTCTTGATCAACAGTAAGATGATCAAAGGAGGATTGAAACAGATTTGTTGTATTTGGTTTCTAATTATTTTGTTAATCAGATATTCCTTCTCGAAGAATCCCAGAACCGGGTAGTATTTCGACTAGTCAGATGGATGTGTCAGAAACTCCGATGGAAATACAGTTGAAGAGGTTTCAGTCATTGACACCGCCGATTTTGAGGGGTACTGAGACGACTGTTGATTGTGAGAGCTGGATAGATGATATAGAGATATTGTTTGATTCACTTGAGTACTCGGATGAATGTAGAGTTAAACTGATTGGGCATCAGTTACAGGAGGTCGCAAAGAGTTGGTGGATTACAGCCGAAAGAGCTTTAGAACAGCGTGGTACAGTGATTACATGGGAACTCTTTAAAGTGGAATTTTATCGAAGGTTTTTCCCAATTTCGTACCGAGAAGATAAGAGGGCAGAATTTGAAAATTTGAAACATGTTCAGTTAAACATTGAAGAATATGTTGCTCAATTTTCTACCTTGCTACGTTTTGCTCCTCACGTGGCTGAAAATGATGAAGCTGTGATTGATCAGTTTGTTAAGGGATTGAATCCTGAAATATTGACATTGGTAAACACAGGCCGACCCTATAATTTTGTTGATGCTCTGAGTAGAGCCAAGAGAGCCGAAGCCAGTCTGATGAGACAGAGAGGAGCTTCATTTGTGCCTCCAACATCTAGACCACAGCAACCACCTCTCGGACTTGAGACTGGTAGTAGCAGTGGTGGAAAGAAAGATTTCTTGAAAGCCCGAAAGAAACAGTTCAAGAAGTTAAGAAGCGGTTCGTCTAGTTCCAGTGGTTCTAGTCACAGTTACACCGGGGTTTATTGCAGAATTTAAGGAGGGAGACATCCCACCGAGCAATGCCAAGGAGTCTTTGGTAGTTGCAACGTCTGTCATCAGCCAGGACATTTTGCGAGAGTATGTCCACTGAGAGCTTCCCGACGATCTCAGGGAGCAGAACCATCTGGATTAGTGGCACCGTATGATAGACCATCATCGGTTGTTCACTCTTTCCAACCACCGACGACTCCTCAATCACAACCAAGGCCAGGACATGCCTGACGAGGTAATGGCAGGTACTTATTTATTGTATGGTTATTTTGCATATGTATCGATGATACTAATGCATTCCATACGATTATTCTTAAATGAATTACATTGATATATGCGTTGTCTATGGAGTTAGTATATGTTGTAGTATTGATCTCTTTTCTGTTTGGGAGAGGTTTTGTATCAGTGACATCTGTTAGATCTTGTATGCTACAGTATGACAGATATGAAATTGAGTTAGATTATATTGTACTTGGGTCATCCGATTTCGATTTTATTATCGGTACTGATATGTTGATCAAGTACAAAACTACCGTTACTTTTTCCAAAAGATTGAAAGAATCAGATAGATATGATTGATGAACGGAAATTACGGTAATGATTCTAGATTTAGAATTCCTTTGGATATAAACGATGTTGATAACCTGATTATTACATAAAGGAACGGAGGGATTCCTTATGTATTCAGTTGACATACTGAAATCAAGCCTATCATGGGCTGATTTGCCAGTGATATATGAAATTGCTGATGTGTGCTTAGATGAGATGTCGGAATTGATTCCCGTCATATAGATAGATTCCAGCATTGAATGAATGACATGTACTGTTCTTATTCCTAGAACATCATATCGAATGATACTGATTGAATTGAAAGACTTGAAAGACCAGTTAGAAGATTTCTAGCCGAGAGTTACATTTGATCGAATGTTTCTATTTGGGATGCTTCAGCTATGTTTGTGGGTTAATGAACCGTGTGTTCAGAAGTATTCTGATGATTTTATGCTCGTTTTATCTATGATATCCTGAGATATTTGAAGCATATGACTGATCAGATTGAACATTTGAGAATTGTATTGAATATCCTGAGAATTGAAATGTGGTATACAGAAACTGTTGAGATGTGATCAGTTGGCTGAGACCGATAGTATTGTCAGAAATTACGGTTTTACGAATGCAGCAGATCAGTATCGATGAGTGATGTTCTGAATCTGATTGAATATTGCTGTTGTTTTGAATTCGTGTTTGAAACAGATAGTAAACAGTGGAGAATTTATATTGAACAGTCCGAACCAGAGCTGATTTGAGAATTAAAGCAATTCAGAAAGTTGATCAGAATGTTTAGAACTCGATATCGACATCAGAACAGAATATCGATCAGAATAACAGGTTTGTGACAGTGAGTTATATGTTAATAATCATTTGTGTGCTGAATATTTCAGATTTGAAACGACAGATGTTGTTTGAAACACATAGCAGTTGATTCAGCGTTCATCCTGATGGCAGAAAATGGACAATGATCCGAAAAAGCAGTTTTTGAGAAAAACAGATAAAATCAGATATTGCAGAGT
Source organism: Primulina tabacum (assembly GCF_025594145.1). NCBI lineage: Eukaryota > Viridiplantae > Streptophyta > Magnoliopsida > Lamiales > Gesneriaceae > Primulina > Primulina tabacum. Next base: position 6,300,836 of record NC_134550.1, on the reverse strand, counting down.
TTGTATCGAAATATCTGAATTGCTAACAGATAAGGGCAGAAAGAAAGAAATTCGGAGGTTTATTATATAGCTTGTCCATTCCTGAATGGAAATGAGATCACGTTTCCAGGGATTTTATAACGAAGCTATTGAGTTTCTCCTGAGATAGCGATGTGATTTGGGTCGTTATAGATAGAGTGACCAAATTAGCACGTGTGATTATACATGAAGAGGTATAGACATAATCAGATGACTGAGATTTCTGTCAGAAAAAATGATTAAGTTACACAGAGTGTCGAGAATTGATTATATCAGATCGTGATTTTGGTTGAATTTGCACGTTTGGCAAAGTGTACAGCAAGATTTGGGTATGAGATTATATCTGAGTACTGCATATTATTCACCGACTGACGGACAGTCAGAGTGGATTATCCAGATTTTGGAGAATATGCTTAGAGTTGTAGTACTTGATTTTAGCACTAGTTGGCAGGATTCATTGCCATATGGTGAATTTTTCGTACAACAGCTATCAAACGAATATTGTGATGGCACCATTTGAAACGTTGTACAGTAAGAAATATAGATTCTTTTCTTTATTAGAGTGATATCTCTAAGATACCAGAGTTTGGACCTGATATGATCAGAAATATAATTAAAGAAGTGAAGCTGATTCAGAAAAGAATGACGTCAACTCTGAATAGACAAATTGAATATTGCCAACATCAGACGATAACCGTTAATAATTGAGGCCGAAGAATGAATATTGAATTGACAGAGATTAGACAGACGTGGTAGCAGATGATATTGTTGATTTGTTATGAGCTGCTGATTGGTATATACGGATGTTATATAACCAGTATTTGAGATTAATTCTATCAGAGTTATTTCGAGTGGTATTATGATATTATACTTCTTGAATTATTATTCCAGATTGAAATCAGAAATCCGTGAAAGAAATATACTTCAGAATGAAAACTACTCTACTGTTGGAAGTACAATAAAGTCATTAGGGCCTCGAAGAGGCTACCTGGAAGACTGAGTCTGATATGAAGTAACGATGTTCAGAGTATTTCACTGATGTGAGTTTCTGATTGATTTTGTTATACATTTCTTTCTTTATCTGATCTGATTGTCTGTGAATTTCGGGGACGAAATCATATCTAAGGGCGGGAGAAATGTAATGCCCGAGATTTAATTACTGTAATCAGATGTTGATTAATTGACAGAATTGAGGTTATAGGAACTCAAATGAAAAAGCAGGGCATCGTTACAGTATAAGCCAAGATGTTGGACCGAACATCTGGCGCCCGAGCGGTAGAAAAGAACCGCCCGAGCGCCAATAAACTCATTGGACAGAATGTTTGGCGCCCGAGCGGTAGAATATTACCGCCCGAGCGCCAGAAGATGATCGGCTTGAGTATCTCGACAGAAACTGCCGCGCCCGAGCGGTAAGTTTTAACCACCCGAGCGCCGAACAAGCGCCCGGGCGGAAATTCATGACCGCCCGAGCGCGAGACGTGCAGTATGCACAATGTTCCACTTGCCTTACATGCAACGTATATATGTATATATATATATAGCAAGCACGAATTGTTCATCAGAATTCAAGGAAAAGAAACGGAGGGTTAGGGGAGTTCTAAATTCCTTCGAAAAGTTTAATTCGATTTGTGAGAAATCTACCCGTCTGATTTTGAATCCGAGTACAGTACTGAGTTCCTATCGACGCAGGCTTCAACTGGACGTAAGTTTTCTTATGTTCTGATAGGATTTGAAAATATGATGTTGAATGAATCAGATATGATTCATATATGGTGTTTCTGATATGTTAGACATCGTATAATCGAAACCGGATCGAAGGACAGATACCGTATGAAATTGTTATGAATTTTCAGAGTTAATTTGATTGTGATTAGACCGATGTGATATCAGAATTATGTTGTTATCGATTATGAAGTGTTGGAATTGATATCTGATTTATACTGTATCGCTGGGTATAGTGATATTATTCAGATTTGGATCAGATGAGTTGCTGAATTGTATATACTGATATTGTATTGCCGGTATTACGAGCTTGTACAGATTTGAGATTATGATCTGTTATTTATTGTTGAGATTATGAGTTGTACTGATATTGATTATGATCCGTGTTATTATATCTGTGATGTTGAGATTGACGAGGTTATTGAGAATGTATTGTTATGTCGTCGAAACATCAGTAGATTAATATTGATCAGATTCAGTATTGATTGAGATTGTAGCATGATATCATTGATAGGGATCAGATTATGTTTGATTTGAGTATTGATCAGAACAGGTCTTGAATTGAGTTATACATTGATACATTGTATTCGATATTGTTATTGATAGATTGATTTGATAGCCAGGGAGTTCGAGACTTCGACAGAACGAAACGAAAGGTATAAATTGGTGTTGATGCGGGATTGCACAACTCGAGTTAGATTTGACTGTAGTTTCCCAAAATCACATACTTCATCTTATTGCATTGATATTTACAATTGATGTGATTATTATCTTTGGTCTATTGATTTATGTATTGAGTCATAGGCTGATGAGCCTAGTCGTAGGCGATTGATCTCGTGACAGATGGGCCTAATAGTGATAGAATAGTCGTTGGGCCATTGCACATTGTCACAGAGGTTCGGCAAGATATGCCAGGGCTGATGGTGCCTAGTCTTGGACAGAACCGCTAAGACACCGGACGTTTGGTCATATCGATGTGACTTAGAAGAAGAGCGACTTCTATTTCCGATATTCGGTATAGCTAGGACCAAAGTCCGTAATAAGAACGTACCGTCACCACGACCGAGGGAGTAGGTGAGAGATTGTTACGTTCTTATTCAGATCGGGATCCCTAGATTAGGATGAGTCGAGTCAGAGTCTAAGAGTCACAGAGTGTGATTCAGAGTTTGTATTGATTCATGTTTCTGATTTTGATACATGTTATGAATATCTATTTCATGCTTTTATATCTGTTATATGATTGCATGTATACATGATTTATACTGGGAATGTAATTCTCACCGGAGTTATCCGGCTGTTGTCTTGTTTGTATGTGTGCATGACAACAGGTGGGACATGATCAGGATCAGAAAGAGGATGAGAGAGGATAGTTAGCGTGGAGATCCGGGCCCAGAAGCAGAATAGGATTCAGCACTTGATGTCTAGTCGTTGAACCTAGTTATGATAGATACATGTAGTACATGACTTGTACTTTTATATTGACATGTATATTAGATAGATTATTATTATGTTTTCGCATTTATATTAAAAAAAAAAAAAAAATTTAGTCCCACTTTTCTTAATTGTTATATTGGACATTAATAATGATTAAGAAATGAATTAGCGTCCGGGTCCCCACAGTTAAGTGAGAAATCATCGATCCTACAATTAGTATCAGAGCCAAGATCTCGGGTTCGATTATCATTTATTGCAAGAAGTGCAATGATTAAGAAAGATATTGACATATTGTTGGGTGCAATGAGTAGAGCAATCGAATTATGATGTTTGAGTAGCTATGTGATTTAAAATATTTGAGTTGCACCGTAAAGATCCGTTATAACTTTTTAGTAAAGAGACGACCTACATTTTGATTAAAAAAATATAAGTTCAGTCTGCAACAACGTTAATTTTGTACATATTTGTGTATATTGCTTGGATCTGATGAAACTTAAATAATTTTTTTCGTGGAAGAAAATTAATTAATCGAAGTCAAATTAATGAAATGTACACTCGAAGTTTAAATAATCAGAACAAAAGAAAATCGTACTTGTTGTTTGATAAATTCAACATGAGCTACGTGGTGTTACAACTAACCAAAGAAATAATTTTCTATAATATGTTCATTGTACTAAATTTTTAATTTTCTATTTTTTGTGATTAATTAAAAATCCAAATACATCACTATACATTTCCCTGTGAATATCTTCGAAATAAATAATTTTTTCATGGATAAGTAGACCACTAATAAAAATTTACTGATCAACAACTAATTTTTTTGGAATATGCCAAAATAATCAATAATTATTATTTTTTACATATAAACGTAGAAAATATATGAATGAGGGAAAAACGCCATGAAAGAAGGATTATCTATTAATATAAATCGCTTAGTGAAAAATGTTGCGAATAAATCATCGAGAGTTTGTATAGTGTGTTAGATTTAAACTTGGATGAATGATCTTATAGGAAGTTCTCGTGCGTCGAGCTGATGATGTTGCACCACTCGATCTGATTAACTAGGTGAATAGTAAAACAGTGACATTGGATCTTAACGAATAATGTTGTCTTTGTTATAGACATGGACGATCGTAAAGAAAGAGTAAGACTGATATCTAAGAGATATGAGAGGCACCAGAGAATAGACACCCACCTCCCAGGACTCATGAACCTAACCGTCCGACCCATTAGCATTCAAGTAGATGCGCACTATGTTTCCACTAATATAAGGAAAATTTTTGTCTTAGCTAAAAACTATAACTTTTGATCTAGTGGTAAGTGTATGATCCTAACAATTGATATCAGAGCGAGATCACGAGTTCAAGTCGCGCAAGAAACATATATTTATACTCCTTGGGAGGGAGAATGTTGGATTAAATATGTATGAATGAGAGTTGTACTGAGATGTATGATCTTATGAGAAGTTTTTGAGCGTCAAGCTGCTGACGTTGCAACGCTAGATCTGGTTGGCTAGGTTAGCCGTAAAAGAGTGACGTTAAATATTAACGAGTAATACTGTCTATGTTTAAGACATGACCAGTGGTAGAGAAAATAGTAAGATTGATCTATAAGATATATGATACAGTACCGCAGATAGACACGCACCCCCCAAACTCAAAAGGCCTAACAACTCGACCCATTAGTACTCAAATAGGTGTGCTCTGTGCTACCACGAGCACAAGAAAATAAAATTACGTATTGACTAACTATAGCTTTTGGCTTAATGATAAACGCTTGATCCTAACCTAGCATGTTTTGATTGTATAATTATTAAAATTATTCATTTATCTAACAAATTTCACACAATCATTTCCTAATTAATTATATTTCATATCTCAACTTTTTTTTCTTATCTATAAATTACGTAGATTTAATAAAATCATTGTCTCATACATTTATTTTAAGCAAATTATACAACAAATTAATATTGTTTAGGTTTCATAATAATTGAAAACTGAAAAATATTACAGCTTTATACAACGTGTACCTTTAGCTAGTTTCTATCAATAATTACAAGTTAATTCATAATTTATCTGTCTAAATTTAGATGTAAAGGTTTTTTTAATTGAAGTTTAATTTAATATATATAAATAAATTAATATGTCACACGACCAATTGTTGGTCGGCCCATCTCTAATAATTTACATAATTCAATATGTATTATTGGGCTTACATCCTTTTCCTATTTCTGTCTTTGTTATTTATTTATTTAGTTTACCCGAAGGAGCTTAAATTTCCAAAACAAATTTAAAAATGAAAATTAAAAATGTGACCTAAAAATTACAACGAGATGGCTCCAATGTAGGCAAAAAATTTGATGGTATTCCAAACATTAGCTTATCGCCTTATCTCATATTATATATATATTAAATTAATTAAATTCCAATAAAATAACATTTGTAAGATCGAGTGTTTTTGTTAGAGGTGAAATAATTTTTTTGGTGGATAGAACAATTGAAACGTGATGTTTGAGCTGTTATGCAATTTAAAAGATTTGAGTTGAATCATTACCAGCAGATATAGATTTTGTTAAAGCGACAAGTGTCGGTCTTACAATTGATATTAGAGTCAATATCACGAGTTTGATTCTTATTGATTACAAAGAATGTAATTATTGAAAGTGTAATTATTGAGAGAGAGATTGTTGAATACAATAATTATTCGTGGCTGGTAGAGCAATCAAAACGTTGAACTTGAGTTGTTGTACGTTTAAAAATATTTGTGTTGCACCATTGTCACCAGCTATAATTTTTTTGTAAAACGACAAATGCTCGTTTTTACAATTGGTATTAGATCCAAGATGACATGTTCAATTCTCATTTATTACAACAAGTACAATTATTGGGATGAAAATTGTTGGAGTATAATAATTATTACTGCTGGGTAGAACAATCAAACATGATTGTTGAGCAGTTTAAAAGATTTTAGTTGCACCGTTATCATCATCTATATGTTTTGGTAAAATGAAAAGCGATCGATCTTACAGTTCGCCACTATACGAAAATTACAGCTGGGGATACTTGTTATAACTCAAATTTTTTAAACTGTTTGACTGCTCAAATATCACGCATAAATCTCTTCTAGCTAAAAGGATTTGATACTGCACCCCATCACTCCATCTTAATAATATACCAGAATAAAAAATGTAAAAGATGCAATCTTTTTAGTCAATATAACTTTTTTCGGAATGTTTCTAGCATCTATTTTTATATAAACTTATTTATTCTTTTTTCCAAAATTTCGACTTAATCGTCTTAGCTTTGATATCGATTACAAGATCAAACTATTTCCGTCATACCAAAAACTAAATTATAAAGCATGTAACTCAAAATAAACTAAAATCATGCAAACCAATAGGCCTATCTTAATTTCATCAAATATCTAAGATTAACATGATACAAATGTCACCTATAAGCTTTTGAACGCATATATTTCTAAAATATAATTTATTATCAATAATGAAAGTTTCAAGAACTCACAAACAACACTGAAACACAAACAAAAAACATAAAAGAGTCTATAAAATAACACATATAATATGATACAACCTTAAATGTTTCCACACATATATATTCAATTTAGAATATGAGCTATTCATGGTTTCTTGACCTCGTGACGACGGTGATCACTTGACGAACATATTCTTGAACCAAGAATTTGGTAATTTATGTATCTACTTGGTGAAGAAGAATGCCTTCTACCCTTGGGCAAACAATTCTCCACTTGTTTACCCACATTCCCAGGGTTCCCCTTCACAATTCTCGGTTCGAACGTCGTGAAATTTTCTGGGTTCGCCCCTATTGGCCTCGAGTTGATGGCCACAACCATTGATAAAATCAGGAGTGCAAGAAACACAATAATAGACATGGAAAATGTATGCCTATACATTGTATATTAGTTGTTTTGCTTGTTCATGCAATATCAAATTGGTGCTTATGTACATATTTATATAGAAGGTGGGATTTATTGAATAAGTTGAAAGCTATGAAGAGACTCGTGAGGTACTTAAAAAGTGGACATTTTACCAGCTCATTACCTAGTTTTCCAGCAGCTTTAGTAGTTATTGGGGGAGGACGAATCGAAGCGAGTTGGAACAAATCATCTTCGCATAAAAGAATTTTTTTTAAAATATCGAATTTATCGAAATTTTATACACACAACATTTTATTATCGAAATATCTTAAAATTACACGAATCAATAAATATCTGGATCCACCTCGACATTTGATGACATGTGTATAGTTGACACGTAGCAGTTGACTTTTATCATAAGTTGATGAATTAAATAGAAAATGGACGCGTCGATAAAAGGTAGGTTTTGTGAGATTTTTATTCACATTCTTGAATGTTAACATTTGGATTAACAAATAATTAATTTATTTATCATAGAATCCTTAATTACTAAACATCCATTAATACCTAATCTTATATATAACAATGTAATAATTGCATATTCTTAATTATTCATTAGTGATTTAATGCACGCTATAATACTCGTGCATAAAATAAATCAGATGGGATCAATACAATTATCACATGGTACTAAATAATTATAGATGTACATATGAATAAAAAAATAAATAAGTTCGGTAAAAATTATTTAATGATACTAACAATTGGTTTATATATTGCATATGAGTAAGTTTTTTGTGAGACGACGTTACGTATTTTTATCTGTGAGACGAGTCAATCCTATCGATATTCACAATAAAAAAGTAATATTCTGAGCATAAAAAGTAATACTTTTTCATGGATGACCCAAATAAGAGATTTGTCTCATAAAATACGACCCGTGAGACCGTCTCACACAAGTTTTTGTCATTGCATAAATATTTGTGTAATTAGAGATATTTTTAGATCATTAAGTTATTGTAAATTAATTATTATATATGAATGTATATCTTTGAAATAATAAATTTCTATAACTATCGTGCCACACATACACAAGATTTAATTGTTGCGTTAGGCTTAGTTTTGGGTATGGCACCTCTCTAAGATTATTATATGCTAGCATTTCATACACATGTTATTTATTTGTATAATTATTCTTTATATATATATATATATATATATATATATATATAATTGTTCTGTTTTGGTGTGGACAATTGATTTTGGACCTAATTAGTCAATTTTTATATAAAACTATGAACAGTTATTTTAAAATATATTAACCATGTTTGTGATTTGAGGAATAATATGTAGATTTTTATGTACAAACAATTTAGCTATTATATCAAATTTATCTGTAATTTGTTTTGTGGAGTATTTGTCGCTTTCTTAAATGTTATAGCTGATGTTGATTGTCCAACATAAATATTTTAAATCGTACAACATCTCAAGTATCATATTTAGACTGCTTGTACTCCACAGTGTCAGTTATTGCACCCAACAATCTCTCTCCCATTAATTGCAATTAACGAGAATCGAAACTGTAACTTTGATTTTGATATCAATTGTAAGACCGAGAGTTTTTCGCTTTACCAAAATCTATATATACTGGTAATGATGTAATTCAAAATCTTGTAAACAATACAAAAGCTCAAACACCATATTTCGATTATTTTATCTAACATAGACAATTATTATACCAAAAAATAACAGTAGAATACTCGTGAAAGTTAATTTATTTTGTGGTAAATGGTAATATCACCATTTTATATGACCATTTTAAAGAAGTGCACAATCTTTATAATATATTATAGATAGCAGAGATTCATAAGATTAAATATTTTTAGCACGTAATTTTTTTTCTAAAAATATCGTACTTCAATTTATCTATTATACAAATAATTTGTCAAGATCAAATTCTTATCATTAGATCAAAAGCTATAACTATTAATCAAAACTCAACTTCTTTCTTTATTCTTGTGGCAGCGTAGAGTACACCTACTTGTGTGCTAATGTGTCGAGCTATTAGATTAACGAGTCTGCTGAGATACGTGTCTATCTGTTGGTGTTATCTCATATTTCTTAAAAATTAATCTTACTATTTCTCTATCGTCAGTCTTGTTCCCAACAAAACAATATTATCCGTTAATATATGACATAACGATTTTATGGTATAAGACATTTGTTATTGACTAGAAATTAAGCTTACAAAATATGTTATTGGATATTGAAATGAGAAATAACTCATAAACATTTATTTAATATTATTTTGTAAGCAAGATATATTATTTAAAATATGATGTCATATACATTAACATACAAGACTTTATTGGTTTCTAGTTTTGTTCATTAATTGAACCCAATTTCTTGGAAAAGAGCCAATGAAACCTAAATATTAAATTTTAAAATTATAATTATTGACAACTGGATACACCATTTTATGCAAAACAACTCAGCTGATATAAAAGCATTGCCAAGGGGCCGGAAACAAACTTCATGTGATATATTCCAAACTTTATTCAGAAAATTATCTTATACTGGAAAAAATAAAATAAAGAAACCAAGCAAGAAAAATAGCAAAAATAATTTAGAATTTTTAAAAACAAAATATATTATTAGTACTATTACATTGTGTACGTATAAAACAAAGGCAATAAAAGAAAATTAGGAAATAACTCGAAAGGATTTCATAAAATCAAAATTATTCAAGTATCATTACATGTTATGTCCATATATGATAAATGTTTAAATTGCATGAAAAATTAAAGGCAAAAATTGTGTGAGACAGTCACAGAGTCGTATTTTGTGGGACGAGTCTCTTATTTGGTTCATCCATGAAAAAATATTACTTTTTATGCTAAGAGTATATTTTTTATTGTGAATATCGGTATGGTTGACCCGTCTCATAGATAAAGACTCGTGAGACCGTCTCACAAAAGACCTATTCAAATTAAAATATGTGCAATCTGTATGAAGTTGGAGTGAGACGACAAGTGCACTAATAATAGTGCAAAAATAAAATATATCATATCAGTACTACGACAAAAATGGGACTTAATATGAAAATTAAGGCACGACTAATTTGTTGTATTGAGACCTATTTTTGACTAATTAAATGACGAAAAGTTTGTATACCTATTTACACAAGCTTTATTTCCCTCTTTTTGTTCCAAATATATTACGGGCTTTCGAAAAATATGTATTGGAAGATAGGATAATTTTAGCTGGTTTTTTTTTTTTCTCATAAATTTTTACTGCCACTAGAATGTTAGAAGAGATCAACAAAATAATATATCCACGAAATAAATATATATACAATAACTATAATTCAGCTTCAATGATTGCTAGCTTACTAATTAAACCAAGATTCAAAATCCCACTTAATTAATCGATCCCAAGTTGTCAACATGAAACTGAAAAACTCGACCAAAGAAAGTTCAAATACCTTCGGATAGCAGCTATGCTTCTTCCATTCCTGAATAAACAATATTCTATTGCTCGTTTTCTGATCAGATTAAGGCTAAGAACTGAGTTTAATCGATATTAGGGGTTTAATTAAAAATTATTTTGTTGATCCGGTTATCTTTTATTTTGCTTAGTTTTCATGATTAACTCAATTAAAAATAATAAAAGTGAAAAAATAAAAACACAGTCAATTTTAACGTGGTTCGATCTAACCAACTTATATTCATGATATCACACCCGGCTATCGAGTAAATCCATCAAATATATGCAGCTACAATCATACAAAGATACTTCCGTCTTCAATATCTGCCAATTTGAACTCCCTTCGAAATTGCAAATTGTCCTCTCTCTTGAACGTCTTCATCATCTCCCGATGAATGAATATGAAGTCTTTGAGTATGTGCGTTCCACCAGCAAGTTAAAATCTCAAAATCAGAATGAATAAAGTGGATCTAATTGAAATTTGTCTCACGGCTTATCGAGATAAAGATGAACAATAGATGTTTGTTTTCCACAAAAATGAAAGATTTGACACTTAAATCTCACGGTCTTCCTCGACTATATATGGCCACACTCGACGCTCTTCACTATTTTATATAGAAGACTACATCATATCCAAGATAGACATTATCTTTTCAAATCTTGTTTCATATCATCTCATATCAATCAAGATAATATCTTTCTAGATCTCCATAATATCTTCAACGATCACTGCATGATATATAAAACAAAATATTTCTTTCTATTATCTCCAAAATCTTCAAATCGATATTTTAAATTTTTTTGTCAAAATAATCTAAAGCCAAGCAAAAATAAGATCTAACAACTTTTATCAAAGAGTAGATCTCTTGTGAGACGGTCTCACGAATCTTTATATGTGAAATGGGATCCACTCTACCGATATTCAAAATAAAAAGTAATACTCTTAGCATTAAAAGTAATACATTTTCATGGATGACCCAAATAAGATATCCGTCTCACAAATACGATCCGTGAGACCATCTCATACAAGTTTTTGTCTTTATCAAATTACCAATGTTCATGAATCATGACTCCTCAAACAATGAAGAACAAGCATTAAAACCACAATGAAAATCAACTCCAAAAAAATAAAACCACATAGAAAGAAAATTAAAACAAAAAATTATTCAATCAAATTAAAAAAAATTAAGAACTATCTAAAACTATATTTATTTTATGTAAATGTTTTGGTATGAAAAAAAATATTTTGAATATATATAAGAAATACATGTTCCATATATAATATATTATATTGAGGCCATATATTAAAATAACACATTAACCAAAACACTGACATGTCTAATATATACCAAGAGCTACCAGAGCATCAAATTCCACAAGGACATGCAAGACATGCAAGACATGCTTGCTCTTTATCCAACCGAGGGCCTCTCGAATGCTTACAGCTTCAACGAGGGTGGGAGCTAGTGAAGCTTCATCTCAATGTGTTATGCAACGCAAAGCCAATATGATCAGCATATTATCAAACATCGCTGCATCTATATTGCAATTCAGGAAATTTTCCGATGGAGGTTGTCAACTTCTATTCTGAAGATTCAGTGTTGGCTGACGTTGATGAGCAGAAAAATTCAACTCCAAATGCCATTGCAAAAAAAGGTGAAGTGCTGCTTACTCTTACCATTCCATACAATGTCATTTCGATTCTGCCAAATACACCAGAGAACGGTTGCTGCAATCTCAACATCTTGTTTGACAACTTGGTTCCACCACTTAGTTATGGTACTTTTATGAATCCACATTTTCTAACCTAAGCATGTTGTCGTGGTCCCGACATTTTCGATGCACAACAAGCAAAGAATTTGGCAAAAGAAGATGTCACAAAGCTTTGGTTCATCCAGAACCTTCTTGAATCTTGAGTGCTATAGCAATCCCTTGATGACAAGAGAATGCTCTAGAGAAATTGAGAAGGTACTTGAAAGTTCCGAGTTCGTGTTGAAGGACCTAGAACAATGCAAAAAAGAATTGAACTATATTTTCTAATTTAAATTTTCAACTCCTTTTAATATATATATATATATATATATATATATATAATTCCTCTAAACATATTCATATACATATTTATGATTAAAAAATATAGATAAATACAATTTTTTTTAGAAATTATGGAAATTTGAAAAATGGAAAATAAAAGGAGGTTGTAGCTATATGTGGGTGGCAAATTTAATAATTAGATTTTTGTAGTAATTTTATTTTAATAAACAGGGCTCGGATATCTCTTCTACTTTGCATAAAATGATAGATAAAACTTATTTGAATGGATTATGTTTGATAAGATAACTAAGATATAAAGTACTTGCATTACCTATATATATTTATTAATTTATAAAACTTAAGTTTACTATTTGAACTTCGTTAACTGGTACTATAAGTAAGTTAAAATGAATGAGATAATATGTGATATTTAATTTTAAAAGGTTATGGATATTATTAAAATGAAAGATAAATAAATAATTTGATAAAATATTATGTGAAAATTTTCAGATAAATGAATCTATTTTAAGTATATTTTTTTTGGAGTTGCTAAAAGAGTTTATATCTATTATATATATAGAGCAATAATATATATATAATACAATAACTTTCTTTTGTGACACGCCAATTTTTTCCCCCAAAAAAATTCAATTCAATAAAATAAAACCTCAGTATTAATTTTAAAATTACTTTAACCTCGTTATATTTCACACAAAAATTTCATCTATATAAAAAAATACGTTATATTCAAATGTAATTTTGTGCTGGGTTAGTGTATAAACATTTGCTAGTTAAAATTAGGTTTCGAATCCGAAACTTGAGCTTTTACCATATAAATTTTAAAACATATACCATTGGTGAAACTTATGATAATTTTTGAGTAGTTCTTTTATGAGACGATCTCACGAATCTTTATCTGTGAGACATGTCAACCCTACCGATATTCACAATAAAAAGTATTACTCTTAGCATAAAAAGTAATATTTTTCCATGAATGACCCAAATAAGAGACTAGTCTCACAAAATACGATCCGTGAGGCCGTCTCACACAAGTTTTTACCATAATTTTTTGTCAAGCAAGTGAGTATTTTTCCACGTGTTTAAAAAATTTCAAAATTTTATATGCTAAAAAGCTCAATATAGATATAGATACATCTATATAATAATATATAAATGTCGATTTCTTCGGTGGTATGAATTTGTAACACCGATTATTTTTTTATAAAATACCCTGTTAATTAAGATAAATAATATTTTTTATATAATTTATTCATAAGTGTAATATCTAATCTAGTTTTAAAATTCAAAAATTCACGTATTTTCTGTAAAAATTATATATTTATATAATTACATTATCATTATCCAAATAACAATTAAAAACTAGAACAAAATTTTGATGAATCAACTCGATTTATTAATGATCATGTTTATGATTTACGAGTAGGTTTCTTGTGAAACAATCTTACGAATCTTTATTTGTGAGACGGGTCAACCCTACCGAAATTCACAATAAAAAGTAATACTCTTAACATAAAAAGTAATAATATTTCATGGATGATCCAAATAAGAGATTCGTCTCACAAAATACGACTCATGAGACCGTCTCACACAAATTTTTGCAATGATTTATATACATAATAGTCATTATTTCATGCTTTGTTAGCTAATATAATATAAATATTAAAAATTATCTTAATTAATTAATTTTTTTAATTAAAAAAAGCCTTGCCTTTTGATTTATTCTCCCATCCAAGTTTCGAAAATGTCCGTCTTGCACGCAGCATCCTTAAATGTAAACACGCTAATAACTGAAAACAAAATATAGGAAACTAGAAAGAATTCAAGATTATCGGATACCAGTTTCAATCCGATACGCATTCAATTCAGATCCTTCTCGTTTTTGGTAAGTTTTTTCTCTGACCGGCCCAATTTTCTTTTTGTTTTCCGTGCATGCATTGGTTGAATGATTGTGATCAATGCGAATTCAAAATGGTGTTTTTTTCGTATTGATTGTGATATGGTATCAGAGCTGATCAATCATGGCTTGTCTCGAGGGGATTGTTGTTATTTTTCGAGTGCATGTTTATTTTTTTGGTTGATATGGTTATTATGTTCTTGCGTTGTTGTTGTTTGATTTAGTTTTGCATCTTTTTCATACAAGGATTTGTTGTATTTAATCCAGCATGAATTGGGTCTGAAATGAATCCCTTTTGCGGAATTTTTCAGGGTTATTGTTAAGTACCATTTTGAATGGAAGATGAAATTTTCTAAAATGTGAATGATTGTAGGGAAGAGTTTTAAGTGGTGGAATCAAGATGAGACACTCGAATTCGAAGGGAAATTTAGGGAGTGGTGGTAGCTTAGAGAAGGAACTTGAACTCTTGATTCTGCAACAGCAACAACAGCAGAATCGTAGTTTAATTCTTGAGAGGGAGAGAGATTTGAATATAAATAGGAGTGGCAGCGCCCCTCCGACGGTGGAGGGTGCATTACGCATTGCCGGGAATCTTTTTATGTATCCCAATGCTGTGCAATTTGATGGAAGTGGTAGTAGCAGTGACACCAGTGCTAGCCTGGACGTGCTTTCAGAAGAGCAAATTCGATCACATCCCTTGTATTTGGAATACTATTATTCGCATGAGAATCTGAATCCTAGACTTCCCCCTCCTTTGTTGTCGAAAGAGGATTGGCGGGTTGCTCAGAGGATCAGGGCAGCAGGGTTTTGTTTGAGCGGCATTGGAGATTTGCAGAATAAAGATTTCGCGGATAATGGCGGCAACCTGTCATTGTTCTCAATGCCGCCTAACTTGCCTGTCAAAAAAATGGAAGACGAAACAATGGAGTTGAGGAAGACTGCTTTAAGAAATATTTCAAGGAAAAATTCTGCCGAATTTCTCAACAAAAGTTCCACTGGTTTAATTGAGGGCTCGAGTTCTGGAATGGGAGCTAGAAGAAAGAGTTTTGCAGATATACTCCAGGTTCTGCTCTTCTCCTCTCTTATTTGTTGATGCAATTGCTCTAATTGTTTTGCTGCATGCAGAATTGTGAGCAATATTTAATTCTGTTTTTGTTGTTAACTGTCACGATCAGGGCAGACCGATCAATGGAGTGAACATATTCTACTTGAACAAAATATTTTAATTTTTCATAATTTTTTCAACCAAAAGGTTTTACAGTATGTGCAAATTTTCTGAAATTATAGATGCTAAGGAGCCAAATTATCCTATTGGGGAAAACGTGGCATATAGGTAGCCGTAGGTTTGGAAACAATTTAACTTATTCCGTTAACACCAACCATAGCTTTGAAAACCGACGTATACTTGATCCTATAATTAGCATTATAGCAAAAATGACGTGTTCGATTCCTTGATATACAAAAGTTGATGCATTTATTAGGAGAGAGATTGTAAGGAAACGATAATTGCCCCTGGGATGATGGGGATTTAGTGTTTGGGCTATGTATGGTTAAAAGATCTAAGTTGCATCTCTACCATGAGCCATAATTATTTGTAAAGTGGTAATCTCTTGATTGTACAGTTATTTTTCTACCAAAATATGTTATGTCATTCAACCCACCTCTACCATGAGCCGTAACTTTTATTTTTAGTAATTAAATTGTGCTGTATTGGATTGCGAAAGTACCCGACCAGATCAGGTCAGGGTTATTGCTAGTGCTCCGCTACTGTAGACAGGCATAAATTATGGTTTGTATGTCTGGTTAAGAACTGCTTGACAGCAACCTACACACAAAAGACATCTTAGTGAAGGTCTAAGCAATTGACATTTGCTACCTGCGGAACTGCCATACCTAATCATAAGAAGAATTGTTTCCGATCTTTCACTGTGCAGCTTTGAGGCGTAAAAGTGTGTTGTAATATCGAGGATGCAGTTGTCTGCATTGTTTTCTGCCATTGAAGTATTACTCACTACTTTGCTCCTTGCAATCTAGAGATAAGATTTAATGAGTCTATTGGGGCTTCATGATTGTGTAGAAGTCAATACAATACACAAATTATATTGTAAAAATTGATGAAGAAGTTGGACATATTCTACACTTATATATTTTTGTGTTATTGTAAATATTTGAACATGGCAAGAAGTTTAATATGCTACATCTGGGTTATTTAATATCTTATTGTTGTCAGTTATCACTGCATTTTCCTTGTCCAAGATCACTGCCAATAAATGGTTGCACTTGCAAACAATTAATCACTTCTTCATAAAGAATATATGTATGACTTGTTTCAGGAAAAGGTTGGTCAGCCCTCGCCATCACATCTCGCTCGCCCTGCAAGCCACGACTCAGTTAGTGAAGCTTCTGATTTGACCAAAATTCCTAATACTAAAGCAGCAGAGACACGAAAAACAGAACAATCTTCTGAAGTAATGCTTCCTAAGAAAGCTTTTACAGACTTCTCTAGCAATCAGAATACGGATTCAGGCCTCCCTAGTTCCTTTGTATCTTCTGCTCGTAATGGTGTTCACCAAGCTGGCATCAATTCAGTGACTTCGGGTGCCCATAATATTCCTTCATCCAGCATTTTTGAGCTGGCTGGCATTTCCGATTCTCTCTCTGGATTAAGCATGTCTAAAGGTAAACTTCACGCTGAAGATATTTTGAAGTCTTCTCCTCACATGGGAATGCCTCCTGGTTTTGTACAGAATCGACAACAGCATAACATTGACAAGTCAATAGCAGAAATGTTGGTTAATAACGTCAGCTATGCTGAGTTAGCGAGAGATAATGAGCTAATTAGAGGCCTTAATATCCAAAAGGCACTTCTCAATGAGCGAGCAAGTTTTCCTAGAAGGTCATCTTCTACAAGTAATCTTCAGTCTCAACTGAATCCTGCGCACTTTGCAACGCTGGATGATATAAATATCTTGCGTCAGTGTGGTAACTTTCCTGGTCTTGATGTGCCTAGTCATGGACATAGTGGATACTCAGCTAATCCAAAATATGGTATGATGATTAACAATGATCTTGTTCCAGGTTGTTCTTATTGCATTGGCTATCAATTTTGTTAATTTTTTTCGGTGTAAAACATTTTTTCTTATAACTTGATTTGAAATATTCTTTAGGTTCACTTTTGACTGGTGCTATTGAAGATCAACTGAAATTTATAAGTAGCAACCAGACAGGTCTTCATTTTCCTGTTATGGATCCGCTACTAATTCAATATATGCAGAAAATATCCAATCAAGAAAAGAGTGTTCAGCATATTTCAGGAAATTCTTACCCAGGAAAGTACTATGCTGGTAGTCCCCATAGCCATGAGGATTTGCAAGCTTTGGAGAAAGCTTATCTTGAGGCACTGCTTTTGCGACAGAAACATCAATATCAGTCACCCTTTTTACAAATGCCTAGCAGTATTAATCAACTGTACAATGCAAGCCCTGCAATTGGAGGTGCTTCTTCATACCACGAAAATCAAGTGCTAAATTCGGCACATTCCCCAGTCACTTCTAGAAGTCCTACATTCCATGATGAGAAAAGTTCATCACATCCCTCAAAGTTGAAAAGTGTAAATGAAGAATCCACTGGTTTGCTGCATTCACAAACTGGAAGCAATATTAAAAGAAGGTCAGAATCACTATTAGATTTGGTCAAGAACAATAAGACCAAATCGTTGGAACTTTCAGATGTATTCAGTCATGTCATTGAGTTCAGGTATGAATCAGCAGCAACAGGTACATTGTTTTAGTTTACTTGGTCTCTGAGTTCTTTTTCCCCCTTGTATGATGCAGTATGGATCAGCACGGAAGTCGCTTCATTCAGCAGAAGCTAGAGACTGCCACTGTCAATGAGAAGATCAAGATATTCTCGGAGATTATTCCTCATGCTCATAACTTGATGACCGATGTCTTTGGGAATTATGTCATACAAAAAGTAATGTTTTTATACTTTTGCTATAAATGAAAACTGTTCCAATCACAAGACTGTTATTGTTTTGATGGGCAGTTCTTGGAGCATGGAACTGATAGTCAGCGAAAGGAGTTAGCCAGGCACCTGATTGGTCATGTTTTATCTCTCAGTCTACAGATGTATGGTTGCAGAGTTATACAGAAGGTCTATTTTTATGATTTATTGCACCTTCTGAAGTTTTACTATTCCTTTCTGTATCAGCGATGATTCAATAATGAAAAATCTTCACTTCATGGAAAAAGCAAAGATTAGATAATAAAGTCCTTTCTTATTCTTTTTTCCTATTTGCATATGCCTTAATGGATTACGTTAACATGTTAATCTGATAATAGGCCTTGGAAGTGGTTGATGTCGAGCAGCAGACTGAGATGGTAAAGGAGCTTGATGGTTCAGTGCTCAAATGTGTTCGTGATCAGAATGGTAATCATGTAATTCAGAAATGCATCGAGTGTATTCCTCAAGATCGAATTCAAAGTATAATATCATCATTGTTGGGGCAAGTTGTGAATTTATCCACACATGCTTATGGCTGTCGTGTCATTCAGGTTAGTATTTTAGATGGGTTTTTTGAATAAGACATTGGGTCCTATTTATTGACGAGTGCAATTATTTTTCTTGTCATTAGAGGGTTCTCGAGTATTGTGGTGACACAAAGAATCAACAAATCATCATGGATGAAATAATGAGCTCAGTTTGTAACCTAGCGCTGGACCAATATGGGAATTATGTCATTCAGGTATTTAACTGTATCTGACTGTCATAAGGATTATATCTAGATAATGAGATGCCTACTACGCATTTACACTATGACTGATTTGGATGTTAGTGGTTATCGAATTTCAAACTTCTATCTTGCTCTTTGTGAAAAAAAACTTTGGTCATTGTTACATTGTGAGGGATCTGGTGAACCTCTCTACCTTCCCCATCTCCTGACAGTCTTTTTTCAAAGAAGAAAATCTATAAATCAAGTGGATAAGCATATTATTTCATCAGATTCTCAGTTGATGTTGCATTCAGTTGATCGGTCCACCATTATGGTAGTGTGTTTTAGGTAATATTACTAATGAGTAAACTAAAAACGTAAATGATCCATGTTCCCCCCCTGTTAAGGATCAACCCTCGATGACAACATATTTTCATCAGAATATTAGACTGGTTGTACATTTTCAGGATGGATGTCGAAAATTTCTTGTGCATTTACATTTCATAAACTATGTACTTTGTTTGTGTTGGAAATTTCTTCATATATCCATCTAGATGACAATAGTTACATATTCGTAAGACTTGTACAATCCGTTTTACTCAATATCCTTTTCTGTTTTGTTTAGCATGTTTTGCAGCATGGTAAACCACATGAGCGAGCAGAGATTATCCGAAAGCTTGCTGGACAAATTGTGAAGATGAGTCAACAAAAATATGCCTCCAATGTTATTGAAAAGTGCTTGACGTTTGGTGGTCCAGAAGAACGTAAACTCTTGGTGAATGAGATTCTTGGCACAACCGATGAAAATGAGCCATTACAGGTGTGTCGTGTCACCTTTTATAACTAGAAATATTGGTATAACAATTTGAAATTTCAGTTCAGGTTACGAAAAACAAACACTGAAAAGAAAGTGTTTAAATTGCAAATTTCAGGCTATGATGAAAGATCAATTTGGAAATTACGTCGTCCAAAGGGTACTGGAGACTTGTGATGATCAGAGCCGTGAATTGATCCTTTCTCGCATCAAGGTTCACCTGAATACACTCAAGAAATATACTTACGGCAAACACATTGTTTCCCTTGTCGAAAAGCTCGTTGCAACTGGAGGTACGTGTACGTTTACGAGAAGAATTTACTGTAGATGAAGGTTCTTTTTTGTTGTTGTCAAACGGTTCTATTTCATGATCAAACAACTGATATTTTATGATATCATTTTACAGAGAAGCACATAGGGCAATCCTCATCTAATCCCTCTTCGAAATGATCTGATTTTAAGCTGAAGAACGGTGTTTATAGGCATTTATGGTTTGTATATGATGGAACTTTGTGTTGATGTAGTTTTGCTGAATAAGGTAGCTTAGTAGCTTAGATCTTCTCGATTATTTTGTTAAGTCTGCTCTTGATTACTTGAAAACTGACCAAATTCATGTTTTTTCTTGTGTATATGGCTTATTATTTTTGTAAAGAACTGATCTGGGTATATAAGCTTGTGCTCATTACACATTATAATAAACAGATGTTTTGATGTTCAGCCATATTTTCTTGAAATATCGCTTTGCAATTATTGACAGGAAAATATCAACGTTGTTCTGTTTCATCATTTTTCACAACCCATCCATTATTAAAATTCGATATATAACATTTTCTAGTTCAACCTCTCAAAATATATTTGGGAAAAAATATTTTTCAAGAACATAAAAAGATATATCCAAATAAACTATTTTTTGGATTCAAAATATCCTCATAAATAGCATGGACATATCAATTTTCTCTGTTGAAAACCCGACCAGTTATTGTTCATTCGTTCTAAAATGGAAAGTTAACAAATAGTTAAGAAGTTGTTCTTCGTCAAATATTTTCACTATTTCATAAAGCCTCCAACTCTTAGAAAAACTGTGTTAGTTAAGTTGTGTATTTGCACTTGATTTCCATTCCCATAAAAAAATATAATTGTTGCTTTATGCAGAAACGGCTGATAACAATGAAATCTGATATACAAATACAAAATTTAGTGTAAAAACCGAGTAAAGAAGTAGTCAAAATTGATATGTACATGCCAGCTCAGATAATACGTAAACCAAAAAAAGGGCATCTCATTTACATGCAACTAAGGAGCTAATCCATCAATGGTTTGATATTTGTCAGAAAATGTGTAGATTTTCGAGTCGCGCCTACATTCATGTCCACCACCACCGCTTCTTCTTCTTACTCTCGGCCACCGGAAATTCTACAAAAAAAACGAAAAGAAAAGAAAAAGAAATACATGACAAATACGATCATTTGGGATAAAATAGAAACAGTAGGAATTCCATTTGAATTCAGTAGTATAGTGGAAGGACGAGCAAATTCCAGTTGTTAAACATAAATACCTTCTGATGGATAAATTGAATTGTAGTGCACCTCAGCCCAGAAACTCAAGAATATAACTGCATTGGAACAAAAGTTAAATACGTGAACCATTTAACAGAACAAAAGTCAAGCGTACACTTCTTATTTTGCAGTGAGCCACGGAATGAAATCATTTTAAATTGATTTTCAGATGCCTCGCAAAAACCTTCATCCAAACACGTTTAAAAATTAGCACAAAAACTTACTTCTATTTGACTTCTGCATTTGAGGAAGAATTTCAATATAACACGTGTCCTTGAATGATGTAAGAACAAAGATCTTGATTCCAAACTGCCATTAAAAGAAACCAACTATTTGATCTAAATAAAATCAACATTGAAAATCAATTGCAGTGACACGAAACGAGTCAAAACCATGATCAAAATATAATCTACTTTACATTACATCAATATGCAAACGGGTAAAAAAGGTACAAGAATAATAAGGTCAGAGATGAGGGTCGAAAGAAATCATACAAAATCTGCAGCAGCCTGCAATGTCACATGATCACCCCATTCTCCATTTCTGCAATCATGCAAAATAGATTTCAAGTATATGTAACCAACAGAGAGAAGGAAAATGACACAGCTTTATACAAAATTATACTTGCTCATTCTCCTCAAGTAGTCGTCATAGGACATCGGGACATAATTCTCGTATAACTCAGGTTGCGACTTTAGCTGATGATTAGCACACACATACAAAAAGCAGAATATTACAAATGGTGGAGCATGCATCACATAAGGAAAATTGAAATTACTAAATTCAAGGACGTAAGCATATTGCATTGTCAAATCACAAGAAACCTGGTTAACTACTTGAGTTCTCACAGATTTGTGATGCAGTGGGGCCCTGTATATTTGATCTGCCAATGAACGAAACTGTTGACAGAACAAGGGGCTTGGTTGTGATGGATTGAACTAGATAAAAAATAACAACACAAAAATGTCTAATACCAAGAGCTGTATACCAATGCAGGAATATTGTTTCCACGTAAATCTTCCGATCAATTTCAAGAAATCGTGTATTTTCATGTAATTTTCATCGTTTCGCTCACAGGGAACTATTCACTGCTCACAGGAAATATTTGGAAAACTAATTTCTATTATTCAGGTAGTTTACATAAATGTTCATCACTCAAAAAGCTATTTTCCTTCATGATAGATATATAGCCAAGGAGGGTCTTTGGACCTGTTCTTCGCAAGAACCTATCTACAGTCACAGAACGAAACCCATAATTTTGGCCAAGTCACCCTCTTCATAATTCAAGTTTCTAATAAATGGGTAGGAGTCTGTCTGACCGTCAACTATGGGGGTACGTAGTATAAAAATACTACTCTTTAAAACATTGCTTTGGTGACATGGGCATACCACAAAATTTTGAACGTAATTTTTTTACTAATATGCTGGGTGTATAATTCCATAAGTATGTAGTAAGTAGTTGAGAGTACAGATATAGATATCCAGGACTCACCTGACAATTACCATCTCCTGAAATTTTTAGTTCGACCAAGTCATATAACTGCAATCTGAATGATAAAATGGCAAAACACATCAAAATGGACTGTCAAGCAACAAAATTTGTCAAAGAAATCAGCAGTCATCATACATCAGATTATACAAGAGTCAATGTGTCACGAATCTGATTTTGTGAACTTGTTTTTCCTTCAAATTTTCCTAATGAAAAGAAATACTTTATATATATTTACAATATCTTTTCATAATAAACTTAACAATCCTCTCAAGTATAGGAATATATATTCTTTAGTCCTAGCTTGTCTAAAAAAGATTAAAAATTGGGCCATGGTAAAATTTTTGTATGCATTTATATCCTGGTATGCAAGTCACAAAAAGTCGTGACATTTCCCTAAGCTGTGTTTTGCTACTATTTCGCACAGTCAATGCATAATAGAAATTGAAAAGGAAATTCATATTCAACAAAATACTGCCTCATTTCCCTATTTTGTGCTTCCCTCTTCTTTTTTTTCAAGAAATAAATTGTTTACTAGTGAAGGACCAGACTCAGTAATGAGCCAGTAGCACGGTTTCTGTCCGCTTCTTTTATGCATGGTTATTTGGTTTCCCCAAGAGAATAAACATACAAACAGTACTTTAATCCAACTGTTCAGTTTGTGTTTTGCTCAAAATTATATAATAGTATTTATTGCCTTATTGGACTTTTAACCTTGAATTTTTTCTAGTCAATAAAATTAGTACATTGAGGTTGAAGCTCGAGAAAGCTTTCAGTTGACTGCAAAGTTAACCAAATAATCTAACGCTTGAAAAGAGAATGTGAAGGACAGGAGAGAAAAAAAAAGACCTATTCAGCAGCCTTTCATGATCTGACGTGGCTTCGTCAGCAGATGGTATTTCTCCATTAATTTTAGGAATGTGCTGCGACAGATAAAAGTAAACCAATAAGTCACAGACACTACTAATAACTACTAGTGACCTTTGATACGCGTTGCGTGCTTGTATAGTCTTTTTTATAATTAATTTGATTTATATTCAAATACAAATAATATCATAATTGTAAAAATTAATAACCCATCATAATGCAATTTGAATTTATTACATATTGCAATTTGTTTTTATTATATTTAAATGAGGGTCATACCATAATTGTTAAAGCTAGTGACAGATTAAACTGCAATTTTGAAATAATGAATTTAAAAAAGGAAAAGAAACAAAAAAGACCATGGCACCGAGTATTTTGGCTCTATTATGCCCAAACTTAATAAATAGCAAGAGATAAGTTATTTCTTATACATTTGGTGATAAAATGATCCTAAAATATGTCACGTGGAAAAGAACCCGCCACTTTAGCTGTATAACGAAGTTTTACAATGATAAAGGAAATTTTCTCATTAATTAAAGAGATATATTTGGTAAACTCACAGGAATGGGAACCATCTGGTTCAGTCTTTTACCCAATTCACTGTCAAAAGCCGATTCATCTTCTATCTCTGGCAAGCCATCTTGATCATTGTTCTCACCTGAAGGAACACATTTCTGTTTTTTATTTTCTCTTTTGTTTCTTTAGTAACATTAACAAGTAAACCATCTTGGATCATGTCTTTTCCAAGAAATCATAAATCGAAACACTGGAAGAAACAGAAAAAAGTACCCCTTATTTCAGTTATTGGATCGATTTCATATCCCTTCCTTTTATTTCACAATTAAAAACCACTTTACAATAATCTTCCCCAGCTTACACTTGTTTCTATTTCTAATAAAAAATATTTTTAACCCAGACACGTGGTTGAAAAAACAAAAGAACTGCTAAGTAAACATAAGAAAAAAGGCATAAACATGGGTTTCTCATACCAGAATTCAAGAACCTATTTGAATGGCCAAGCCAATCCCGAGAAAGAACAGATTCATTTTGATGTTCCTCCATAGCAGATGCGGATTCCGATGCTTCTGCAGTCGCAAGCCTTGATAATTCTTCCTGAAGAGCATGTGCGATTACTTCATCATTCTCCACAACTGACTGTGTTGGGTAACAAAATCCTTCATCCACAACAGAGCTTGTCGGATAACTAAATCCTTCCTCCACAGTAACGGATTGAGACAAATCATTCTCATAGCAGGCAAGAGTTTCTGGAGAACCGTTATTTGAAAGAGAGCAAACATCTAAAAGGTGAAGGCCCCACCTAACAACATCAGGATCTAGCTCGCACATGGTTATCTTCCACTATCGGATTCAAAGAAAAAAAACAAAATTATTTCTTGAAGATTTGTGACCGAAGATTTGTTACCTCGGTTAACTTCCTCCTGAAAATGTATGTATGCTGTTTTAGTTAGAAAAAGTCCTCTCATTCCACACAAACATAATTAAGTTTAATAAAAAGAATAACATTGAAACAGTCATTTTCTACTCAAGTAAGGTAAGCTAAATTGACTCATACAGATAGAATACAACCAATGATCACAACATGATAAAGAAGTAATTTTATGGATTTCGGAAAAAGCAAAAGCCAGATGATAAATATGTTTGTATGATCTTGCTGTAAATGCTACAAATTATAATGGTATAAGTCTCCTTTATCCCTTTATCCATAAACAAAATAGATAAATTGCGAGTTAAATCAGTAAAAATTGTAATTAAACCGAAACCAAATCCATCCAGAGTTGTAACTAAAATTGTATCTAAGCGGTTCAGCTCGGATTTCATCAACCATCGGAAATCAGTGTAAAAAATGGAACCATTAGCAACAGAACAATCGTCAGGCCCATCCAAAGACACACAATTCGTTACATCAACCATCCTATCCTTAGTTTTCCCCCAACTGACTTGCAAAAAACAAGAGTGACCACCATTATGTAAGTGACATTATAAAATGAACTAAATCAAAATTTTAATTCTAATCAAAAGTGGATGTGAATAGCTAAAGCAAGAAACATGATTTTCCTAGACAGAATCTCCAAATCATTATCTAGCATTTCTTACAAAACAAAGTTTTTAATAAACTGATTTATATAATAAACATAAATTGACCAACCTATTTCTCGTAGAATTTCTAACCATGACAGGATTCTGGAACAAAACTTAAAAAGAAAATAGGAGAAAGCACATCAATCAAAAGCTATCAACAATTTTGATTTTTTACTTCCTTCTTGAAAAAATCTAACCTAATACAAGCATACAATCAACCTATCTCCATTACTCACAAGCATAAAAATACACAAATAATTTTAAAATTCATCATAATCAAGTTCCAAAGTCATATTCCAAACTATACCACAAAATGTGCACAAAGCATATAATCAACAAATCAAAAGGTAAAAACAACATTTCCTAGGAGCCAATGCACGAATCACATAATTCACGACAATAAAATGTTAATTCTACTTCCAAACAAAACAACAGAAAACCCAGAAAAAAAATTCAAACTTTCACCAGAAAGAACAAGAAATCCTACATTATACCAACCCCAATCTCAACCCACTATACATTTTCCAAAAATAACCAATACCAAAACAATCTACAATATATTCTGTACATACGCACCTATTGCTTTGTCGATCCTTCAACTCGAGGCGAAGAAACCAGAGATTGTCGACCAAGAATAAAAGTAAAAAAAAGTTGGCTTTGTTAAAAATTTATCCAATGAAACGAGAAGATAAGAATCGTTGGAAAACAGTATTGAAGGAGAAAGCGAAACGGCAGACGGTGGGCCGCGTAAAAACCGGTTAAAAAAGCCGTCAGTGGTGCCGTTGGCATGGGCAATCCTTACTTTTTAAGTAATTCTAATATTATTATGAGTATTTTTATTGTCAGACACCAAATATGATCCGTGAGACCGTCTCACACAAGTTTTTGCCTATTATTATTTATTTATCTAAAAATATTATTCTTTATTTAGGAAAATTGTAATTTTTATCATTTAAGTTTCAAATTTCAGTCTTGATCCGTTATTTTTATATTTTAATTATTTTTTTAACATGACGTTCATACAACGCTAACGTGTTACTAATTCCAGTAAATTTTGATTTACTAATAATTATTCTAATTATTCTAATTAATTTCTTCTTCTTTTTTCGTGTTTTTTTGATCCGTCAACACTAATTCCAGTAAATTTTGATTTATAATAATTATTCTAATTAATTTCTTCTTCTTTTTTCGTGTTTTTTTTTCCTCATTTTTTAGATTTGAAAAGTTTTTGAATTCTGATGAGACATTTGTAGAGAAATTAAACTGGCTAAGTATGTGTTTTATGCATATTTTTTCACCTTATTTTTTAAGATTTGATTTTAATAATGTTAATTTGAATAAGTTGTAATAAAATTTTCATGATGGCGAGAATGAAAAAAGAGATCCAATGCAATTTTGATGGTATTTCTTTATAAAAGTGGAATGGTTAGTCAATAGAAAATGTCTTAAAGTGGGAAAGCTGATGAATATATATATATATATATAGAAAAAGAATTATTTTTTTTATTTTTAAAAGTAATTCTTAAATAAGTTTTTACACCCTTTTATTTTTATTTTTTGTCTCAACTACTTAGTTCTACACATTTCTTTATCTCCCTCCCATAAAATTCCAGTAAATTTGGTTTCTTTAAATTTAAATAGAAAGTTAGTTTTCCATAATAATAAAATATTTGTCGTGCGTGTTTGAATAGTTATAAAATCCCAGACGTGCCAGATATTTAATTTATATAATAATATTTACATTCTTTTATACGTAGAAAAATATAATTAAACAAATTATTCAAAAAATAAAAAAAATTTATGCCAACATTTTTAGTAGTGTAGTGACATAAATTACTCTCAATAGATGTGATATTCTGTTATATACATACAGATGATATGTATGTACGCACTAGTTTATATAGTAAATTTGAAACATTATTTCCTACCATTCAATTAAAAGGTGTACGAGATAATAAGCAAAGTCAAACAAGAGAATTTGGAAAATATATTCAAAGTGGGAACTTTGAACAATTCGTAACTTTTAGGTGGCTTAAATTACGCAGACCTCTTCGATCACAAATTATGATGTAGCCTTGACCAATTGGATCGACCGACCGTAGGAAAGTGCCCTCCCAAGTGCAATGGAGGTCACAGTCCTAGGCCATGGGCCTTCTTGATCTTGCATGGAAATAAGAAGGAAATGGTTTGTCTTATATATTTTTTAATTTTAATTGATTAATTTTTTTGTTATCATTATGTACAAGTGTAGGTGAAAGAATATTAAATTGACATTGAATTTATGGTTTAGATGAATATGCAGTTGCTGATTTCCTTTCCCTTAATCCTCACTTTTCCCACTAATCCAACTAAAGATTGCCACAAACCATTAGCACATTATGAGGGGCAAATTCTTTTTAAGGAGAAAGTGTTCAACACTTGCCTCTACAAAGTCATTCATTTGTTTTCTTCTTGCTTTTCCTCTCATCTTTGAATACCACAAACAATAAAAATATAATTGATTTTATTTGTGTTCATACACTATTAATTTTCCACCTTTTTCTAAAGTTTCCGGATTAATAAAATCCCATCCTCCTTCGCCTCCCAAACACAGTCATGTGTAACACATGGATTATCAAACCACTTAGGCATCGTTTGGTTCGTGTGATAGGATAAGTAAATGATATATAATAAGAGTGATTATGCTATCAAACCACATGAATGACCGTAAACACGAGATATCATATCATTTTATTGCAAAATGGATACAAATTTTCCATGGTAACGAAGAAAACTAAAAGACATAACAGTTTTCATTCATGTTCATATATTATTAATTTGTGTTACATTCCAAGGTCGTCTGAATTTTCCAGATAAATAAACCCCGTCCGGCTTTGCCTCATAAAGGCAGTCAGTGCCGACACACGGATTAGCAAGCCACTTAGCGTTGTAGGCATCAAATACAGAGTCTTTATTTTTCCACCATATGTGACAAAAAAACAAAGTGGAAAAGGGTATCGGACAGAAACTGAATAAAAATTGTTCATCTACCGCCAGCGTATGGTTTCCTAATTCACTGTCCTTAGAAGCACAGTGTACCACCATAAATTCGGCGGGAGGAAGCCGGTTAAAAACGTGAACATGAATCCTAGGGTTAAGAAAACAATTACGGGGATCTTGATCTGCATGAAGCAAAGTCGGGAAAAGAACGAATAACAAGAAGGTGTATTTTATCATATTGCTAGAGTAAATATATTTTTCTACGTAATAAGTTGTAGCTAGTTTTGTGGCCATATATATAGGTGAACTCTATGCTTTCCATAGGGGAAAAAACAAAAAGTTATTGGATAAAAATCAAATTTTAATAAATTAGAAGTTTACAATCTAAAAAATCAATTTACGGTACGAACATCTTTCGTCAAGTATAGTATGATAGATGATGATAAGTCATATATCTGAAACTTTTTTGACTACTTCATGTGTTAAAAATTATAATCATAAGTGTTTTTTGTTAAAAGGATTATGCTTTAATTATGAATTATTTTGACAATTTTAAAAAGAAATGAAGTACTTAAATGAGCGAAAGATAAAATTCAGTAATTCATTATCCCTTTGAGAAAAACTTCAACAAAAAACAAAAAGGGATCAAAATCTTCAACTAGATTCACATGATGATAAATCATCGAGCCATTTTTAGGTTCTTTTACCACTTTACTATCACAAGTTTTTATTTTTTTCATTACTCTCTGATTAATGGGAATTAAGAGGTGATACACTAGTAGAATTTCTTTGATTTGCTTCGCATATTCGATGAAGTAGTATGTAGATAATTGCCGAAGTAGACGCACGTGAAGTAATAGGTAACCATTTCACTTCGCATGTCACCGAAGTCGTATCCAAGAAATTAGCAAAGTCTTTGGTCGGAATTAGATTGATGCCGAAGTAAAGCAACGTCTTCTACATCGTCGATTTCGTAAAGTGCAAAAGTAATAGCTTATATATAACTGCATAGTTTACAATGAATGACGAAGTAAATGTGTTATATAACTTCACATGTTTTTTATTTTTGTGAAGTAATTGATGCGAACGACTTCGATGTTATGTAACTAAATTAGCGACGGTTGCTAATTAGCGACGTTTTATCGTATAGCGACGGGTTTATAAAAACCGTCGCTAATTAGCGACGGTCAGTATTCAAAACCGTCGCTATAAAACCATCGCAACTTATATGATTTTTTTTAGAAAAAATTTAGTTTTATAATTTAATAAAAAATATTTAATTTTATAATTATTTGTACATATTTTTAAATAATCTCCTCAACTCATCTAGATATCATATTTTTAAATAATCTATAAAACGATCTAACTTGCGATAAAATAAACGAACAACCAAATTAAATTTGTCATCAAAAATTAAAAATTGAAGCTAAAAAATTTATCTAAGGTGAAATTAAAATCACCCAAGAGAAAAAAATGGACCAAAAATGTGAAGCGGTGTACAGAAAAGTGAATTGAGGGTTGAGATATTTATAGGCAATTTGCTATTAGCGACCGTTTTTGTAAACTGCCGCTATTAATTAACCGTCGCTAATAGCGACAGTTCAAAAAAACCCGTCGCTAACCGTCGCTTGGCGTCTGTTTCAATTTTTCAAATGGTTTAAGCTTTTTTGTTTTTAAGTATTTGATCTTTTGTTACTTCACAATTTACATTTAATGACAAAGTAGTAGATTTAAAAGACTTCATTTTTGTTGTGTGTTGTAGTGAAGTAATTAATAGAGAACGACTTCACAATTATTGAGTTGTGGTGAGTTAAATTCTATCTTTAACTTCGACACAATTTTAATATGACGAGTTATTTTATATTTTATTACTTCATCATTTAAGGGAAATTAATTAAAATTATGGTTCATTTTTTTACTTCACTAAATATAAATTTCAAATTATTTTTAACTTTTCACTTCATCAAAACTACTCTGTAGAAGTAAAATGTTACAAAAAATTAGAAGCGAAGCCCATGTAAGAGTTTCAGGAGAACCGTTATTTGAAAGAGAGCAAACATCTAAAAGGTTAAGGCCCCACCAAACAACATCATGGTTATCTTCCACTGTCGGATTCAAAGAAAAAAAACAAAATTATTTCTTGAAGATTTGTGACCGAAGATTTGTTACCTCAGCTAACTTCCTCCTGAAAATGTATGTGTGCTGCTTTAGTTAGAAAAAGTCCTCTCATTCCACACAAACATAATTAAGTTTAATAAAAAGAATAACATTGAAACAGTCATTTTCTACTCAAGTAAGGTAAGCTAAATTGACTCGTACAGATAGAATACAACCAACACGATAAAGAAGTAATTTTACGGATTTAGGAAAAACAAAAACCCAGATGATAAATATGTTTGTATGATCTTGCTGTAGATGCTACAAATTATAATGGTATAAATCTCCTTTATCCCCTTTATCCATAAAACAAAATAGATAAATTGCGAGTTAAATCATTTATGTTTCAAATTTCAATATTAATCCGTTATTTTTGTATTTTAATTATTTTTTTAACATGACATTGATACAACTCTAACGTGATACTAATCTAACGCTCAAATGTATAACGTTCCATCAGCACTTTTGATTTATAATAATTATTCTAATTAATTTCTTTTTTTTTCGTGTTTTTTTCTCATTTTTTAGATTTGATAAAAAAAATTTTAAATTCTGACGAGGATATTTATAGAGAAATTAAATTGGCGAACTATGTTTTTTTACGAATACTTTTTCACCTTATTTTTTAAGATTTGATTTTAATTATGTTAATTTGAATAAGTTGTAATAAAATTTTCACGATGGCGAGAATGAAAAAAGAGGTCCAATGCAATTTTGATGGTATTTCTTTATAAAAGTGGAATGGTTAGTCAATAGAAAATGTCTTAAAGTGGGAAAGCTGATGAATATATATATATACACAGAAAAAGAATTATTTTTTTATTTTTAAAAGTAATTCTTAAATAAGTTTTTACACCCTTTTATTTATTTATTTTTTGTCTCAACTACTTAGTTCTACACATTTCTTTATCTCCCTCCCATAAAATTCCAGTAAATTTGGTTTCTTTAAATTTAAATAGAAAGTTAGTTTTCCATAATAATAAAATATTTGTCGTGCGTGTTTGAATAGTTATAAAATCCCAGACGTGCCAGATATTTAATTTATATAATAATATTTACATTCTTTTATACGTAGAAAAATATAATTAAACAAATTATTCAAAAAATAAAAAAAATTTATGCCAACATTTTTAGTAGTGTAGTGACATAAATTACTCTCAATAGATGTGATATTCTGTTATATACATACAGATGATATGTATGTACGCACTAGTTTATATAGTAAATTTGAAACATTATTTCCTACCATTCAATTAAAAGGTGTACGAGATAATAAGCAAAGTCAAACAAGAGAATTGGGAAAATATATTCAAAGTGGGAACTTTGAACAATTCGTAACTTTTAGGTGGCTTAAATTACGCAGACCTCTTCGATCACAAATTATGATGTAGCCTTGACCAATTGGATCGACCGACCGTAGGAAAGTGCCCTCCCAAGTGCAATGGAGGTCACAGTCCTAGGCCATGGGCCTTCTTGATCTTGCATGGAAATAAGAAGGAAATGGTTTGTCTTATATATTTTTTAATTTTAATTGATTAATTTTTTTGTTATCATTATGTACAAGTGTAGGTGAAAGAATATTAAATTGACATTGAATTTATGGTTTAGATGAATATGCAGTTGCTGATTTCCTTTCCCTTAATCCTCACTTTTCCCACTAATCCAACTAAAGATTGCCACAAACCATTAGCACATTATGAGGGGCAAATTCTTTTTAAGGAGAAAGTGTTCAACACTTGCCTCTACAAAGTCATTCATTTGTTTTCTTCTTGCTTTTCCTCTCATCTTTGAATACCACAAACAATAAAAATATAATTGATTTTATTTGTGTTCATACACTATTAATTTTCCACCTTTTTCTAAAGTTTCCGGATTAATAAAATCCCATCCTCCTTCGCCTCCCAAACACAGTCATGTGTAACACATGGATTATCAAACCACTTAGGCATCGTTTGGTTCGTGTGATAGGATAAGTAAATGATATATAATAAGAGTGATTATGCTATCAAACCACATGAATGACCGTAAACACGAGATATCATATCATTTTATTGCAAAATGGATACAAATTTTCCATGGTAACGAAGAAAACTAAAAGACATAACAGTTTTCATTCATGTTCATATATTATTAATTTGTGTTACGTTCCAAGGTCGTCTGAATTTTCCAGATAAATAAACCCCGTCCGGCTTTGCCTCATAAAGGCAGTCAGTGCCGACACACGGATTAGCAAGCCACTTAGCGTTGTAGGCATCAAATACAGAGTCTTTATTTTGCCACCATATGTGACAAAAAAACAGAGTGGAAAAGGGTATCGGACAGAAACTGAATAAAAATTGTTCATCTACCTGCCAGCGTATGGTTTCCTAATTCACTGTCCTTAGAAGCACAGTGTACCACCATAAATTCGGCGGGAGGAAGCCGGTTAAAAACGTGAACATGAATCCTAGGGTTAAGAAAACAATTACGGGGATCTTGATCTGCATGAAGCAAAGTCGGGAAAAGAACGAATAACAAGAAGGTGTATTTTATCATATTGCTAGAGTAAATATATTTTTCTACGTAATAAGTTGTAGCTAGTTTTGTGGCCATATATATAGGTGAACTCTATGCTTTCCATAGGGGAAAAAACAAAAAGTTATTGGATAAAAATCAAATTTTAATAAATTAGAAGTTTACAATCTAAAAAATCAATTTACGGTACGAACATCTTTCGTCAAGTATAGTATGATAGATGATGATAAGTCATATATCTGAAACTTTTTTGACTACTTCATGTGTTAAAAATTATAATCATAAGTGTTTTTTGTTAAAAGGATTATGCTTTAATTATGAATTATTTTGACAATTTTAAAAAGAAATGAAGTACTTAAATGAGCGAAAGATAAAATTCAGTAATTCATTATCCCTTTGAGAAAAACTTCAACAAAAAAAAAAAAAAGGATCAAAATCTTCAACTAGATTCACATGATGATAAATCATCGAGCCATTTTTAGGTTCTTTTACCACTTTACTATCACAAGTTTTTATTTTTTTCATTACTCTCTGATTAATGGGAATTAAGAGGTGATACACTAGTAGAATTTCTTTGATTTACTTCGCATATTCGATGAAGTAGTATGTAGATAATTGCCGAAGTAGACGCACGTGAAGTAATAATAGGTAACCATTTGACTTCGCATGTCACCGAAGTCGTATCCAAGAAATTAGCAAAGTCTTTGGTCGGAATTAGATTGATGCCGAAGTAAAGCAACGTCTTCTACATCGTCGATTTCGTAAAGTGCAAAAGTAATAGCTTATATATAACTGCATAGTTTACAATGAATGACGAAGTAAATGTGTTATATAACTTCACATGTTTTTTATTTTTGTGAAGTAATTGATGCGAACGACTTCGATGTTATGTAACTAAATTAGCGACGGTTGCTAATTAGCGACGTTTTATCGTATAGCGACGGGTTTATAAAAACCGTCGCTAATTAGCGACGGTCAGTATTCAAAACCGTCGCTATAAAACCATCGCAACTTATATGATTTTTTTTAGAAAAAATTTAGTTTTATAATTTAATAAAAAATATTTAATTTTATAATTATTTGTACATATTTTTAAATAATCTCCTCAACTCATCTAGATATCATATTTTTAAATAATCTATAAAACGATCTAACTTGCGATAAAATAAACGAACAACAAAATTAAATTTGTCATCAAAAATTAAAAATTGAAGCTAAAAAATTTATCTAAAGTGAAATTAAAATCACCCAAGAGAAAAAAATGGACCGAAGATGTGAAGCGGTGTACAGAAAAATGAATTGAGGGTTGAGATATTTATAGGCAATTTGCTATTAGCGATGGTTGTAATTAAAATGTCGCTATTAGCGACGTTTTTGGACCGTCGCCGATTTAATTAGCGACGGATTCAATTTAACCGTCGCTAACAGCGACCGTTTTTGTAAACTGTCGTTATTAATTAACCGTCGCTAATAGCGACAGTTCAAAAAAACCCGTCGCTAATTAGCGACGGTTTGTGTAAACCGTCGCTTGGCGTCTGTTTCAATTTTTCAAATGGTTTAAGCTTTTTTTTTTAAGTATTTGATCTTTTGTTACTTCACAATTTATATTTAATGACAAAGTAGTAGATTTAAAAGACTTCATTTTTGTTGTGTGTTGTAGTGAAGTAATTAATAGAGAACGACTTCACAATTATTGATTTGTGGTGAATTAAATTCTATCTTTAACTTCGACACAATTTTAATACGACGAGTTATTTTATATTTTATTACTTCATCATTTAAAGAAAATTAATTAAAATTTAAGGGAAAGCTGATGAATATTAAAAAAAAAAGTATTATTTTTTAATTTTTACAAGTAATTCTTAAATAAGTTTTCACACCCTTTTATTTTTATTTTTTTTTCTCTCAACTACTTAATTCTACACATTTTTTTATCTTCCTCCCATAAAGTTCTTGTAAATTTGGTTTATTTAAATAGAAATTAGTTTTTTATAATAATAAAATATTTGTCGTACGTATTTGAATAGTTATAAAATCCCGGACGTGCCAGATATTTAATTTATATAATATATACATTATTTTAGACGTATAAAAATATAATTAAACAAATTATTTAAAAAATTAAAAAAATTATGCCGACATTTTTAGTAGTGTAGTGACATAAATTACTCTCAATAAAAACGGGACCTGATATTCTGTTATATACATACAGTGATATGTATGTACGCACTAGTTTATATATTAAATTTGAAACGTTAATTCCTAGAATCATGGTTTCTATTAAAAGGTGTACGAGAGAATAACATAGTCAAACAAGAGAATTTGGAAAATATATTCAAAGTGAGAACTTTGAATAATTCGCAACTTTTAGGTGGCTTAAATTACGCAGACCTCTTCAATAAGAGGCGGAGCCACATGGTTCTTTACTCTACTCAGCTTTAGCTCGCGTAGCTCAATTTTTTTTTATAATGTATATATAAATTTTGTATAAATTTGAATTAATATGATATTATTTCGGATAGATCAATTTAAAATATTAAAAGATTTTAGAATTTAAAATTTCAGCCCAGATGAAGCCCTATTTCTGGCTCCGCCATTGTCTTTGATCACAAATTATGATGTAGCCTTGACCACTTGGATCGACCGACCTTAGGAAAGTGCCCTCCCAAGTGCAATGGAGGTCACAATCCTAGGCCATGGGCCTTCTTGATCTTGCATGGAAATAAGAAGGAAATGGTTTGTCTTATATATTTTTTAAATTTTAATTGATTAATTTTTTTGTTATCATTATTTACAAGTGTAGGTGAAAGAATAATAAATTGACATTGAATTTATGGTTTAGATTAATATGCAATTGAAATCAGGTTTCACTGATTTCCTTTCCCTTAATTTTCACTTTTCTCACTAATCCAATTAATGATGGTCGGATCAATCTGGTGAATTGACTGGCGATTTATCGGGCTGGGTAAGTTCTTCTAGGGTACAACTAGAGACCGAACAGATGGTACCCGGGCTAAGGAATTTACAAAATGATGATGACCGAGTAAATCAAATGAGCTGAGTGAGCGATTTATTGGGCCGGGTAGAATCTTCTCTGGCACAGTAGAGACAGGACTTATGGTACCCGGGTTGAGGAATCTGCACACTTTAAGAGCAAAGAAGGTTTTCCGACGTGTCCACTCCAATGCTCAAGTCTATCATGTGTTTACACAAAGGAAAATGTAGTAGAGAGTATATGTTGAATGCCCGTGGCAAATTGTTAAGTGAAATATCTGCTTTATGATCAAGTGAACCTGAGTATTTATAGAAAGAAGTCAATGGTGACATTATTTTCAGTGTCTGACCACTCTTCATGGCATGATGGCTGTCTATGCCCTGCCCACTGAGACTATTACAATTGACAACCTATGTTGCTTCTGGTCTCATCAAATTACCCCTACATTTGCTGTATTACATGTTAATAATTTCGGAGTATGATCCTCCATACTTGTGGGCCCATGATTGATGTCTGTTCCGAAGTTCTTGGGCAGTTATCTCGAGCTAAGCTAAGAGCTCATGCTTGTTTGTGGTCAGCTTCTTTGGTTAAGCAAACCATGGATGACCTATAAAAGAGTACTTCATTTTCTCGAGCTAGTTCTTACATCGACTTCCCTCATCATCTCGATCTATCCTCCTACCCAAGTCCTAGGATGTCCGGGGCTCTTCCCGGGATATCACCACCACCATCGTGTAAAGAAATTCAATTCACTAATTTTCAATGTCGGAAAAAACAGCATTTGGTTTCTCTTGAATAATGAAACATAATTTAGAACAACTAAATAATTGTCACCCCAGCTCGAAAACTGCATTTGGCTGACAATCTTTTCGAATCCATGCAAATCTAAAACATGAAATATGATATAATTTTATCACATAACTCTATAATATACAAATAATAGTCACCGAGAATTAATCCGAGGGCAACGACGAAGGAAACTAAGTGTAAAAATATAATTGATTTTATTTGTCTTCATACACTTTATTTTTCACCTTTTTCTAAAGTTTCAGGATTAATAAATCCAATCCGTCCTTCGCCTCCCAGACACAGTCGATCATGTGTAACACATGGATTATCAAACCACTTAGC
Organism: Primulina tabacum; assembly: GCF_025594145.1. Taxonomy (NCBI): domain Eukaryota; kingdom Viridiplantae; phylum Streptophyta; class Magnoliopsida; order Lamiales; family Gesneriaceae; genus Primulina; species Primulina tabacum. Next base: position 6,263,017 of record NC_134550.1, on the reverse strand, counting down.
GCTATAGGCATCAAAAGCAGCATCTCTGTTTTTCCACCACACGTGACCAAAACAAATAAAATCAAAAAGGGTTTCGCATAGAAACCGAATTCCAATTCCTGACCTGTAGCCACTGTATGATTCTCAATATCGTCGTGTTTAGAAGCTCAGTGTGCCACCATAGGTTCGGAGTTGGGGGGAAGTCTGTTAACGACATGAATACGAACCTTTTGGCAATTTTAATCATTTTTTTTACATGGAGCTGACGTGGAACAATTGTTATCCGGCGAGCTCGAAATCATGGAATGACCGTAAACACGAGATATCATATCATTTTATTGCAAAATGGATACAAATTTTCCATGGTAACGAAGAAAACTTAAAGATATAACAGATTTCATTCATGTTCATATATTATTAATTTGTGTTACATTCCAAGGTCGTCTGAATTTTCCAGATAAATAAATCCCATCTGGCTTTGCCTCATAAAGGCAGTCAGGGCCGACACATGGATTAGCAAGCCACTTAGCGTTGTAAGCCTCAAATCCAGAGTCTTTAATTTGCCACCATATATGAAAAAAAAAAAGTCGAAAAGGGTATCGCACAGAAACTGAATTCGAATTGTTGATCTACTGCCAGCGTATGATTTCCAAATTCAGTGTCCTTAGAAGCATAGTGTACCACCATAAATTCGGCGGGAGGAAGCCGGTTAAAAACATGAACATGAACCTTTGGGTAAAGAAAACAACCACGGGGATCTTGATCTGCATGGAGCAAAGTCGGGAAAAGAACGAATAACAAGAAGGTGTATTTTATCATATTGCCAGAGTAAATATATTTTTCTATGTAATAAGTTGTAGCTAGTTTTGTGGCCATATATATAGGTGAACTTTATGGTCTCCATAGGGAAAAAACAAAATATATAAGTTATTGGTTAAAAACCAAATTTTAATAAATTACAAGTTTACGATCTAAAAAAGTCAATTTACGGTACAAACATCTTTCGTCAAGTATAGTATGATAGATGATGATAATCATATATCGAACCTTTTTTGACTACTTCATGTGTTAAAAATTATATAATCATAAGTGTTTTTTGTTAAAAGGATTATGCTTTAATTATGAATTATTTTGACAATTTTATAAAGAAATGAAGTACTTAAATGCTCGAAAGATAAAATTCAGTAATTCATTAACCCTTTGATAAAAACGTCAAAAAAAAAAGATCAAAATCTTCAACTAGATTCACATGATGATAAATCATCGAGCCATTTTTAGGATCTTTGACCTCTTTACTATCACAGGTTTTTTTTTCATTACTCTCTAAATAATGGGAATTAAGAGGGGATATTGGCAATATTTACTCCCCAAATTCTAAAACCATCAGTGTTTGTCTCTATAATCAGGCATTAGAACTTCAATTCCTTTTTTTCCTTCACTAAAGATCGATAAGTCCTACTATCGCTGGTGTGCTGTCGTTGACCACCAAATTAATTCCTACCCTTTTAAATAAAAACGAGTGTAATGGTGAGTAGGGTCGAATCCACAGGGAACGGTAGATTTATTTCTTTTGATAATAAAAATAAAAAAAGAGGGATTTGTTTTGATAATTACTAAATAAAATAACCAAAGCTAAAATTACCAAGCAAGAAAAATATTGAATCTAGAAATGAAAATTAATTGACGAGAATAAAGTGAAGAATTTATTATGAGAAAATACTGATTCAATGGGGGTTCTACTATTTAATTACCTCACTGTTCATCGGTTAACCAAATCATTTATTCATGTTATTCCAAGCAATTAACCTTAGAATAATAGGGATAGCCGCTAAAATTCTTGTGTTTTCCTAAATTAATTGACGGAACCCAGCATCCAGTCAAAACTTACCAATAATCAATTGGGCACGATAGCGTTCCATATTAATTAAAGATAGTATTTTAGTTTCATGAAAACAGTTAATCCTAAAATCTAACAACATAGATAGCTGCAATTGGAAGATCTAGTTCTGTAGATTTATTTAGATTACACATGTTATGATAGCACAACACATCTAACATATTGCTACTCACGTACCAATCTTTCATGACAATTACGGATCACTGAATTCATGATTAGCATTAGAAAATCATATATCAAAATAAATTGTCAGATTAATTGACATATAACATTCATATAATTAAATCATAAATCAACGAATACATGGGCAAACAAGAATAATAAATTAAAGTACAGAAACATCACAATGATAAAATTAAAATAGTAGATTATCCCTTGAATCAGACTAAGAAAATTAGCGTAGCATAGTTTGATCTACAATATCCATAAAAAATAAATAAGAAAACATAGAGAATTGCAAACTATTTTGTTGGGAGAAAATTCTGGAAATCTGCGCCTTTTTTCTTCTTCTTCTCTCGTGAATAGTGATTGGAGAAAACAATTCCTTCTTGCCACCTCTTGTTGATTTTGTACGTGAACGAGATTTGTTCTAATTGGATAAAAAATCTTCTCTCCTTCTCTTTCTTGTTAACGTGAGATTTTGTGGCCTTTTTTTGAAGATTTTGTTTGTTACACAAAATCTTATCTTGCCATTTAGGCAGGTGAAACATAATCACAAGGCGTGGTCACGCCTTGTTCCAGGACCTCTTCTGGTTTGGTCATTCTCTTTCAAAATCTATCTTGAAAACTTCAAATGTGATAAACAACACCTTTTTAGCTCAAATTTTCTCCAAGACCGTAAAAGTTCCTCCTATAATAAAATTACACAAAAATGTATCAATTAAACATATCGGAGGTTGGAATAATGGGAAATATGAAAATAAAAAATACTAACTATTATGAGCCTATCAAAATCTCCCACACCTAAACGATGCTTGTCCTCAAGCATAAAATAAATCAACTCATTATCTCAATTTTTCGTCCTCCTTCCGCTTCCTCTACTTATCCAAAACATTTTTCATGCAACATGACATTTTAATTTCAGAGCATCTCACAAAATAACATCATGAACAATCACTGCAATCAGAATGTGTAGAAATTAAAATGCATGGAATTTAACAACTCCTCACAAGATTCGCTCATTCCGCTCATTGGTGTCTAGGATATATGTCAACAAACTCTCATGTCAAATGCATTGAAATTTTTTACCATAGGCTTGCAAATATATCACATCCTTCCACTAAATGAATGAATTAAAATACACAAACAAAAAGGGCGATAAATGAGTTGTAATGTGGCTAAGGGTAAGGTAGGATAAAAGGAAACAATGAGCTATGGAGTTAAAGAAACCATATCAAACTTTTCTCACAAAAATAAAAATGTATCCAAAAAATCTTATATCTCATTATAACAATCAAGAGCATTTTTTTTGTTTTTTTTTTCGGCTCTTTTTTTTCTTTCTTACTTCGTCTACTTCTCTTCTTTATCTTTCTTTTTTGTTTTTTTTTTATTTTTTTGGTTTTTTTTGTAGACGGTGACTATAAGGATTTGAGATTGACTAAATCCCAACAATTCACATTATTTTGGGTTGAGTGATGCTATTTGTGAAAAGTTTATATGATTCTCCAATTCAAGGTTCAAAACGGGGGATAACCAACAAAAAGGATTTATCACGGCTTGTAATGTGGTTATTTTAATTCAAAGAAAAAGGCTGAGGCTCAAACTTGGTTCACTAGGGGTCTATGAATCAGGGTAGGCTCAAAGAACGGCTCAGATGATGCGAAAGAAACTTGTTTAAACCTAATGCCCTTATCATACAATGCAAAGACAACACACAATCAAAGAAAATGGAGCATGATATCATGATTGCTCATAGGCTCAAATTTCACCAAAGAAAAAATATAGCAATTGTGTTAAATCCCACATACTTGTCCTCTCTAACTATCATCAAGAGCAACTTATTCATAATGCAAAAGTGAGAATGCAAAAACATTTGCACGCAAAGAAAACGTCATTTTTTTATTCGCATCGGAGGCAATCGGGATTCAAAAGAAAGAGATAACAAATGAACTAGGTGCTTGGAAATAGCAACGTCACTGTTTTTTATTTTTATTTATTTAATTTTTTTTATATCCAAAATGCAGAAAAATTAAATCAAAATGCTAAAAATCAAATAAAATAAAAAATCAAAAATACCATAGTCAAGTCAAATTTCTCACAATCAAATCAACAACTCCCACACCTAAACTTGACATTGTCCTCAATGAAAAAAAATAGATGCTCAACTAAAACGATAAAATAGTAAGAAAAGTTAGAGAACTCCCCTGAAAAATGTTGAGCACCGTAGAACAAAGCTTTCTATTGTTGTGGCGGGAGAAATTATTGATCGATGATGGAATCTGCTGAGAGAAGATGTGAAAGGGGTGAGTACAAATAGGATTAAATAAAAGAAACGTAAATTCTTTTTTTTTTAATTTATTTGCCCTTGAGACAACATCAGAAGATGTTTTCTTATAAGGCGTGATCACGTCCTGTTAAGAGACATCTTCTGCGTATAGGGCAAAAAATTTTCAAAATCAGAATATGTTTTCTCACAAGGCATGATCACGCCTTGCTAGGAAACATCTACTGCATGTAAGGCAAATTTTATTTATTTATTTTTACCCAGTAGAGGTGTTTCAACAAAGCATGGCCACGCCTTGTGCGAAAACCTCTACTGGAACGAAAATTAATTTTTTAAAAAAATTAAATCAGTAGTGGTGTTTCAACAAGGCGTGGTCACGCATTGTGCGAAAACCTCTACTGGAATTTTTTTTTTCCGCAGAAGTGGTATTCTTATAAGGCGTGGTCACGTCTTGTTAGAAGATATCTTTTGCAGAAATGTAACAAAAATTGTACTATTTTAAAAAAAGAAAAGGAAAAAAATCAAAATAATAAAACCAAAAATAAAAATAAAAATTGGGTTGCCTCCCAATCAGCGCCTCTTTTTATTGTCGTTGGCTCGACTTCATTCTTTCTTGTTGCTCATGGTGGTTCATATATGGTCACTTTGTCCACTTTATTCCGATTGAATATTTTCATAGCAAATTTCAGCAAATGTTTGTTTTCTTTGAATTTCTTGGAAATCTCTATCCCTTGGATATTTCCTCCTTTTTTATGAGTACATGCTTGGGTCGATCTGGAGGAAGTTTTTGCGCAATTTTAGATATCTGCGAATCAGAGAGAGATAAGCGTCCGAAGCCAGACACATCGGATCCATCATCCTTATACTCCTTGTCACACTCTCATTTCCGACTCTACAATCATATGAAGTTCACTCCTTCGGATCCGCCTCACACAAGAAGACCTCCAACAACGGATTCCGCATTACACGTCCTTGAAAAATGCCTCTCGCTGCTGCTCCAAAGAAGAAGAAATATTCTGATTCTCAATCTCTGGCTTCACCCTATTTACTTTACGGATGTGAGACCGACTTCTCTTACAGAGTATTAGAATTTTCAACAGGTCTTTCAATAATCACCTCTAAATCATTCTTACCAACAATTTTTGAATTTTCTTGTGACAAGTGATTAGCGATATCAAGAGTATTAATAGTGCTTTCACTAACATGATATTTCATGGTATCATAAATATTAAACTTAGCGATCTCACCATCAAATTCCATAGTAAGGGTACCACTATTAACATATATGACAGACTTTGAAGTTTTCAAAAATGGTCTTCCTTGCAAAATTTGACTGTTTGAATCATCATTTTCAATGTCAAGCAAATAAAAGTCAGCAGGAAAAACCAAATTTTCAACTTTCACAAGAACATCTTCAATTACACCTCTAGGATAAACAGTGGACCTATCAGCCAACTGGATCACAATGTCGGTTTCAGTCAGAGGTCCAAATTCCAAATAATTATAAACAGAATCAGACATGACATTGATAGAAGCACCTAAATCCAACATAGCCTTTTCAAGTCTAGTATCGCTAATAGTACAAAAGATAGAAAACATACCTGGATCACTGCATTTGATAGGAATAGTTTTTTGAATGACTGCAGAAACATGTTCTCCTACCTTTTCCTTTTACACCCCTTCAACTTATGTCTCTTTTTTGTAGTACAAAATTCTTTTAAAATTTTAGCACAACGAGGTACTGGTTTAATAGTATCTAATGAAGGAATATTTACCTCGCCTCTACAAAGAGTGTCATTCAACTCCTTAATACTTTCACATTTCCTGTTCAATGCAAGAGGGAATGGGGGAATATGTTTATACTCAAGTAGAGGAGAAAACTTACCTTTCGGAGCATCATCTTGATTGATTATTTTATCCTCAAATTTTATCTCATTCTCTTCCTTTTGCTTGATTGATGCTTGTACTCCAATTTCTTGAACATCCAATTCTTTACAATTTCTCAAAGTAATTGCACTCAAATTCTCTCTTGGATTCACCACTGTTTGAGAAGGTATATTACCTAAATTTTTTGCTTCCAACTTGTGAATTGAGGTCGCCAACTGTCCCACTTGAGTGCTCAAATTCTGAATGCTAGCCCTCGTTTCCTGTTGAAATTTTTGAGTGTTCTCAGCTAAGGCCTTCACAATTTTATCTAAGGACATAACTGAGTTAGAGGCTTGCGCAGGTGACGGGTGTTTGTGATAATTTTGTTGTGGATATCCCTGTTGACCTCCTTGATTCCTATAGCTGAAATTCGGGTGATCTTTCCATCCTGGATTGAAGCTATTAGAATATGGATCGTATCGGCGTTGAGATTGTCCAGGAAATCCGTCGATTGCATTAACTTGTTGTGGGGGATCTCCTTGTAGTGACAAACACGTATCTGTAGGATGTCCCACCATAGCACACACACCACAAGTTTTTACCTGTTGCACTTGTCCTGCAACCAACCTTTCCAAAAAAGATGTCAAAGAATCTAACTTTTGATCGATAGGAGTAACACTTACCTCATTGACTTGTCATGGAGGGTTGTCTTGCCTAGTACCAAACTGTTGTGCATTGGCAGCCATGTTGGAGATTAAAGTTCGTGCCTCTTGAGGCGTTTTGTTCACCAATGCACCTCCACTCGCAGCATCAATCATGTTCCTATCAAAGAGCGAGAGTCCCTCATAAAAAAATTGAACTAGTAGTTGTTCTGGAATATGGTGTTGTGGACAACTAGCACACAATTGCTTGAATCTCTCCCAATACTCATACAAAGTTTTCTCATGCAGCTGTCTAATCTCACAAATGTCTTTTCTAATATTTGCTGCTCGTGAAGCTGGGAATAACTTCTCCAAAAATTGTTTTTCATATTGTCCCAAGTTGTTATGAATCCAGAAGGCAAGTAGTAGAGCCAATCTTTAACCTTGTCAGCTAAAGAGAATGGAAAAGCTCGCAGTGAAATTTGTTCCTCTGTGATCCCTTGCGTTTTCATGGCTGTGCAAACAATATGAAACTCCTTCAGATGTTTATGGGGATCTTCACCTGCAAGACCACGAAAAGTATGCAATAAATGAATCAAGCCAGATTTTAATTCAAAAGTAGCATCAGTAGTAGGGAATTGAATTCATAATGGTTGTTGAATAACTTTAGGATTAGCCAACTCCCTGAGTGTTCTTTGAGCTTGTCCTGCCATTTCTTCTTGGTCACTTTCGCTTTTTACTGTCTTAAGATCAAGTTCGGATTCTCTTTCAGTGTTTGTTGACTCCAATGATGCGTTCAAATCAGGAGATGATGATGATAGTTGCTTTTCACGCCTTAATCTTGCTTATTTTCTCAATCTCTTAGTTGTCTTCTCGATTTTCGGATTGTATTCGAGTTTACCTGTACGAGAAGAACGAAGCATAAGAAATAAAAAAAAATCAAAAGAAATTAACCTTGCACCGTTCCCCGGCAACGGCGCCAAAATTTGGTGTGCTGTCGTTGACCACCAAATTAATTCCTACCCTTTTAAATAAAAACGAATGTAATGGTGAGTAGGATCGAATCCACATAGAACGGTAGATTTATTTCTTTTGATAATAAAAATAAAAAAGGGGGGATTTGTTTTGATAATTACTAAATAAAATAACCAAAGCTATAATTACCAAGCAAGAAAAATACTGAATCTAGAAATGAAAATTAATTGACGAGAATAAAGTGAAGAATTTATTATGAGAAAATACTGATTCAAGGGGGGTTCTACTATTTAATTATCTCACTGTTCATCGGTTAACCAATCATTTATTCATGTTATTCCAACCAATTAACCTTAGAATAATATGGATAGCCTCTAAAATTCTTGTGTTTTTCTAAATTAATTGACCGAACCCAGCATCCAGTCAAAACTTACCAATAATCAACTGGGCACGATAGCGTTCCATATTAATTAAAGATAGCATTTTAGTTTCGTGAAAACAGTTAATCCTAAAATCTAACAACCGAGATAGCAGCAATTGGAAGATCTAGTTCCGTCGATTTATTTTGATTATACATTTTATGATAGCACAACACATCTAACCTATTGCTACTCACGTACCAATCTTTCATGAGAATTACGGATCACTGAATTCATGATTAGCATTAGAAAATCATACATCAAATTAAATTGTCAGATTAATTGACATATGACATTCATATAATTAAATCATAAATCAACGAATACTTGAGCAAACAAGAATAATAAATTAAAGTACAGAAACATCACATTGATAAAATTAAAATAGTAGATTATCCCTTGAATCAGACTAAGAAAATTAGCGTAGCATAGTTTGATGGGAGAAAATTCTGGAAGTCTGCGCCTCTTTTCTTCTTCTTCTCTCGTGAATAGTGATTGGAGAAAAAAATTCCTTCTTGCCGCCTCTTGTTGATTCTGTACGTGAATGAGATTTGTTCTAATTGGATAAAAAATCTTCTCCCTCTTCTTGTTAACGTGAGATTTTGTGGCCTTTTTTCATTTTTTGAAGATTTTGTTTGTTACACAAAATCTTATCTTGCCATTTAGGCACCTAAAACATAATCACAAGGCGTGGTCACATCTTGTTTCAGGACCTCTTCTGGTTTGACAATTTTCTTTCAAAATTTATCTTGAAAACTTCAAATGTGATAAACAACACCTTTTTAGCTCAAATTTGCTCCTAAGACCGTAAAAGTTTCTCCTACAATAAAATTACACAAAAATGTATCAATTAAACATATCGGAGGTTGGAATAATGAGAAATATGAAAATAAAATTACTAACTATTATGAGCCTATCAATCGCGAAAAAGACATTTTTTTGGGTATGCTGCTCTCCGAGCAAGGGGCAAAAGAACGAAGTGTGCTGTGGTGATGTGACTAGGGTCTCGCACTTATATCATAGCACTTCCATACAAGGCCGTACAAGTGATCCAGGAAAAATTAAAATTTTTGGTCAGTAATTTTCGTTTTTTCTATAAAAAAAAATTGATCATATTCACGGTGAATTTGCATGTTTAGTATTATAACTTGCATTTTTTATTTTTGGTCCTGTTTTGAGCAAAATTGCATTTTTAGTCATGTGATTTGCAATTTTTTTTTTCATGTTTGTCTTTTATCTGGGTCATCGTGACCTTACCCAAATGCCACATAGTACTCTAAAAAAGTCATGACATCTATGTAAATTTCCTTCCAAAAATTCATGGCAGCATCGGCACGCCCGCACGCGGCCACTACATAAGAGATTTCCAATCGACAACATGGACTCAGATAAAAAAGGACAAAAAGTGAAAATTACAAGTTGTAGGACTAAAAAAAATGCAAGTTCAATTGCAAAAAATATAAATTATATAACCAAAAATATAATCTTCTCTTTTATTTTCGAGTAATAAAACTTAGATGATTAATATAAAGATAAGCGCATGAACATATATGGTCGATCATGGCTTCTACTAGTCGTATGCTGCATACAATGACTTTATGTCAACTCCCAATATGCCTATAAAACTATAATTTATTTGATTTTAAATAATAAAAATAATAAGAAGGAAATGTTTGTATGAATTATTATATTAATTTTTAGTGTATTTTTCTCACGACACCTTTAATATTCAATACTTGCTTTTAGAATAGTCTTAAATTGACATTGATTTTCTTGTGTAGAAAAATGTGATTTAAATCAGGTTTCACCGATTTCCTCTCCCTATTCACTTTTGTGAATCCAAACACTGTAAAGAAACTTAATCAACTTTTCTATATGAGGAAAAAAATAAATTAAACTTAATTTATCTTATATTTTGTGAGACATATCTCTTATTTGGGTAATCCATGAAAAAATATTGCTTTTTATACTAAAAATATTACATTTTATTGTGAATATCGGTAGGGTTGACCCGTCTCACAGATAAAGATTCGTTAGACCGTCTCACAAGAGACCTACTCTTGAAAAATAAGTTGATAATTCCTAACTTGCCAAGTGAATTCGAAAAATGTTACGAACTCAACGGCTTCGTAAAAACATTGGCTGGTTGTTGTGACGTGGGAATATGAGTCATTTCGATTATTCATTCTTGAACCTTTTTTCCCGTACAAGATGACAATCAATTTCTATGTGTTTTGTTCGTTGTATAAAACTGGATTTGAAGCAATATGTAATGCCGCTTGATTGTCACAATAAAAATCGGCTGGATTTGAGTGTTGAATGACCAAATTTTGGAGGATATATTTTAACCAAATAATTTCACAAGAAGTTGCAGCCATGGATATATCGGGATTCCACTTCTACATGCACTAGATTGTGATACCGTACATTGTTTCTTAGTTTCCAAGAAACCAAAGAGTTTCCAAGAAAAATGCAATACTGATCAGTGTAACACCTTTTTCTAAAGTTTCCGGATTAATAAAATCACATCCTCCTTCGCCTCCCAAACACAGTCATGTGTAACACATGGATTATCAAACCACTTAGGCATCGTTTGGTTCGTGTGATAGGATAAGTAAATGATATATAATAAGAGTGATTATATTATCAAACCACATGAATGACCGTAAACACGAGATATCATATCATTTTATTGCAAAATGGATACAAATTTTCCATGGTAACGAAGAAAACTAAAAGATATAACAGATTTCATTCATGTTCATATATTATTAATTTGTGTTACGTTCCAAGGTCGTCTGAATTTTCCAGATAAATAAACCCCGTCCGACTTTGCCTCATAAAGGCAGTCAGGGCCGGCACATGGATCATCAAACCACTTAGCGCTGTAGGCTTGAAATCCAGAGTCTTTATTTTGCCACCATATGTGACAAAAAAACAAAGTCGAAAAGGGTATCGAACAGAAACTGAATTCGAATTGTTGATCTACCGCCAGCGTATGATTTCCAAATTCAGTGTCCTTAGAAGCACAGTGTACCACCATACATTCGGCGGGAGGAAGCCGGTTAAAAACGTGAACATGAACCTTTGGGTAAAGAAAACAATCACGGGGATCTTGATCTGCATGGAGCAAAGTCGGGAAAAGAACGAATAACAAGAAGGTGTATTTTATCATATTGCTACAGTAAATATATTTTTCTATGTGATAAGTTGTAGCTAGTTTTGTGGCCATAAATATAGGTGAACTCTATGCTTTCCATAGGGGAAAAAACAAAAATTTATTGGATAAAAACCAAATTTTAATAAATAAAAAGTTTACAATCTAAAAAAGTCAATTTACGGTACAAACATCTTTCGTCAAGTATAGTATGATAGATGATGATTAGTCATATATCTGAACCTTTTTTGACTACTTCATGTGTTAAAAGTTATATACTCACGAGTGTTTTTTGTTAAAGGATTATGCTTTAGTTATGAATTATTTTGACAATTTAAAAAAGAAATGAAGTATTAAATGCTCGAAAGATAAAATTCAGTAATTCATTTTCCCTTTGAGAAAAACGTCAACAAAAGAGATAAAAATCTTCAAGATTCACATGATGATAAATCATCGAGCCATTTTTAGGTTCTTTTACCACTTTACTATCACAAGTTTTTATTTTTTTCATTACTCTCTAATTAATGGGAATTAAGTGGGGATATTGGCAATATTGACTCCCCATATTCTAAAACCAGCAGTGCTTTTCTCTATAATCAGGCATTGGAATTTCAATTCCTTTCTGCCTTCACTAAAGATTGATATGTCCTACTATTGCGAAAAAGAGAAATTTTTTCGGTATACTTGTGGGGCCCTTAGCTCCTAATCGTTATTACAACTCAATCTGATTAGGGTTAATTAATTACAGCGGAAAACGAATTTAAATTTTCTTTACAATGAGCCCAAATCATTTTATTTGAATACTAAAAATAATATTTAATCTCATATCATAAAGCTCGTCCACACATAATCAAATTCAAATACAGTCAAACAACTCATATCCTCGGGACATGCCCCGGTATATAGATACATATATATACTGGGAACAAAACATAAAACCTCAACTCAAACTGTGACTCCCTTCAGAAGTACCCTCTCCGGCCTCCTGATATCTTGGAGTACCTGCCATTGTCCACACACAGACAACAACAGCCCCCCGTGGGGGTGAGCAAAGCTCTGTATGGAATAACCATCATATATACCACAAGTATCTAAACAACGATATATGGTATGCAATGCATGTATGTCGTGGAGGTATCGGGTCAAATGCCCATCCACTGAGCACATGTCAGAATCAAACGAATCGCTATCAAATCAATGCTCGAGCTGGCACACCGGTCTCAATCAGAGATACTCATATGATAGCGTCGACAAAGCACCATCAAATCCCAAATCTCAATCAATCGTCGGGGCCACAAATGTCTATGTTTTACGGGTCATGTAATACCAAACATAGCATTGTGTTCACAAGCCCCAGAATCCAATCAAATCATATCAGGATATCCAAGGATCATAGCTCAACGTGCATGTAATGTATCGATGTATGCATCAAACGATGTGTGTTAACAAAACATTTATTTTATACTTCGATATTCAAATCACAATGTCATGTATGCCACATTAAATCATCACATAAGGCATATAGACACATATTCTCAATCAAATCAATCAAACATATATCATATAATACAGATACCTATCGTATGTTACCCTATCGCAACATACCTCAATTCTTCGTTCCAGTCGATGTAGTTTGAAGATATCAGTATAATAATCTATCTACATCAATAACATATTCATTTCAATCAATAACATGATCCAAAATCAATAATATAAGTTCCAAATATCTTTTGAAACTTTGAAAATTCATATCAAATCAAAATCATAACATAATTCAATTACGACTTCGAATACGAGTTTCTTGTCGGTTATTCTACCACATATAGGAATCTCGACTTCAAATACATGCTATTCCAGCACTTTCATATTTAGAGCTGCTGAAAACTAGAAGAAATTTACCTCAAAAAGAAGCTCTCGACGCGAAGATTCCGGATATATAATTTGTTTCGCGTTTGGACAACGTTTCGAAGTGATTTCGGACGAAAGAAATTGATTTCCCAACTTTATCTCTCGAAGCCGCTAACGGAAGTTGAAGGAAGAAATGAACAAAAATTTTAGTCTTATCCTCACCGCTCTCGCGCTCGGGCGGTAGAATTCTCGCACCTGAACGCGAGATGTTCTGCCCCTGAGTATCAATTGCACCGCGCTCGGGCGGTCATAAACTACCGCTTGGGCGCGGAAAGTTCTGCCCGAGTAATAACTTGTTCTACACTGGCGCTCGGGCGGTCATTTTCTACCGCTCGGGCGCCACACGTTCTGTCCAAAATATTGATTTTGTATTGTATTGGCGTCCGGCTTCTCCACTCGAGTTCTTACAACTTCAATTCTGTTAATTAATCAATATCTAGTGCAATATTTCATTATCACACTTATTTTCTCATTTTCATTGGCATGATATACCTCATGTACATAATCACATGACAATTTCATAAATTATCGATAATCAACATAGGATTTACGATAATACGATACACGGTCCTTACAATACTGCTCTCCGAGCAAGGGGCAAAAGAATGAAGTGTACTGTAGTGATGGTCTCGCACTTATATCATAGCACTTCCATGCAAGGCAGTAAAATGATCCAACTAGTTACATCACAAAGAATATATCGATAGCATCGATGCATAATCGAATTTTTGAGACACCGTTTATTAGTCCTTCTGAGAGATCGATCATTCATGTAGTTATATATCAACATGGAAACATATTTATTTTATTTTAAACCAGATAGATTTTTCCAGTTGTTATAAGTAGAATATGTTTTAGGATTTCTCAAGTGATTTTGTTGCAATCATGTTCTTTTATTTAAAACAGTTTCTTTTTGTATGTACAAAAATTAGGTATAACTCTAATTCATAGTTTAATTTTAAGAAATTTAACTTTAAAAAAAGTAAATTTTAATGAGAAGGATAGGGAAATAAGATGGATTTGAATAAATTAATAATCGTTTTGTACATGCGTTTGGGTCAAATTATAGTTAATTATAATTATCAAATTTCGAGTAAAATTATATGTTTTTGGTTTATATATATTTATTTTTCTTCTGATGGTTATGGCGTAATATGCTAGTCTTTTTATCTTGGAAAAATTAAAATTCTTGGTCAGTATTTTTCATTTTTTTAAAATTTTCGATCATATTAACGGTGAATTTGCATGTTTAGTATTATAATTTGTATTTTTTATTTTTGGTCCTGTTAAAAGAAAAATTGCATTTTTAATCATGTGATTTGCCATTATTTTTTTTCATTTTTTGTCTTTGTGACCTTACCCAGATGCCACATAATACTCTAAAAATGTCATGACATCTATGTAAGTTTGCTTCCAAAAATTCATGGCAGCATCGGCACGCCCGCACGCGGCCACTACATAAGAGATTTCCAATCGACAACATGGACTCGGATAAAACAGGACAAAAAGTGAAAATTACAAGTTGTAGGACTAAAAAAATGCAAATTCAATTGCAAAAAATATAAATTATATAACCAAAAATATAATTTTCTCTTTTATTTTCGAGTAATAAAACTTAGATGATTAATATAAAGATAAGCGCATGAACATATATGGTCGATCATGGCTTCTACTAGTCTTATGCTGCATAAAATGACTTTATGTCAACTCCCAATATGCCTATAAAACTATAATTTATTTTATTTTAAATAATAAAAATAATAATAAGGAAATGTTTGTATGAATTATTATATAAATTTTTAGTGTATTTTTCTTATGATACCTTTAATATTCAATTTTTGCTTTTAGAATAGTCTTAAATTGACATTGATTTTCTTGTGTAGAAAACTGTGATTGAAATCAGGTTTCACCGATTTCCTCTCCCTTTTCACTTTTGTGAATCCAAACACTGTAAAGAAACTTAATCGACTTTTCTATATGAGGGGGAAAAAAATTTAAACTTGGTTTGATTTCTCTTATATGAAAAAAATTATTTGAGATAATTGCCCTGATCGGTCACAGCAATCTTTTCGAATCCAAGAACACAAAAATGGCATGCATATGATTATACTGCAAAACTTATATATGTGATTTATTAATAAATATAGTAAGAAATGATGAAAAAGAAAGTTAAAATATCAAACATATTTTATAATTCATATTAATACATTGTTTGTTCTCCATATAAGAAATATGACACATATTAAAAGAGGCGTGTACAAATTGATATTGGCGACGGCCAAGAAAATTTAGATGCGTACATGATTCTTCTTTTGACATTCATGCTCCCGAATTTTCTCGTTGATGGTATGAGAAACATCTATAAATAGAGGTGATTGAGGTCACTAAACATACAATCTCATACAGAATAATACACCATCTATAGAGAGATTGGAGTGTTTAGAAGGCTTCAATCGGAGGAAAATCAGAATACTTAAAGATTATTCAATGACTGGAGATAACGCTCGATTTAGCTTCCGCATATTTGTTTATCATGTTTATATACGTTCAAAACATGAGTTTTAGATAAAATCTCTAACATTTGGTATCAGAGCCGTGATATATCTGCCTTGAAAATTTGTTTTCTGAAATTTGCGTAAAGAAATTGAAATTTAAAGATCGGATCACATAATAATATTAAGAAACTTGCCTTAGAATTGTGTTCTCGATCGGAGTTTGAAGTTCTTTCTTGAAATCTTAAAAAATTGGAGATTTTGTTTTCTGAAATTTTCGGAGAAGATGAACAAATGATATATGAAAGAAATTGCCGAAGGTTGAAGACGAATTATGTATAAAATCATGCATATGAATTCAATTATCGTGCATGTGGAATTATTGCATGCGGAGCCCACACCATTTAATTTTACAATTCATTTGTTAAACCAATTCATGTATGCATGAATGAATGTTAGTAAAGTAATCTGGTGGGTATATTGAATATGAAATTGTCGGAATGATTAAATTTTTTTTAAAATTAATTAATTAATTAATCATTGCGGGACCCACAATTAATTAATGTGAGACCCACAATTTGACAATTATTTGGTATCAAAAAGTGTCGTAAAGGTTTTTATTATTATTATTTTTAAAATAAAAATAATAATAATAAAATAATAAATAAATAAATAATGATTAATGTGTTATTAAATTATATGTATAATTCGATATACATATAACATTTTGTTAAATAATTTGTACACATTAAAATAATTTCAAATTCGACGTAATTTCTAATACATGTTTAGAAATTATTTTTGCATGTTAGATATAATGTCAAATATTATGGATAAATGTTTGATATGTACATGCAAATTTAATATTATGTTTGCATTTATTCTTGAAATTTAAAATGCAAATAATATTGAAAAATAATTGGTACATAAATATTCACATCATGTTCATATTAAATTATATTAAGTTTTTTATAATTTAAAATGAACATATCAAGTAAGATGTAAATATAATATTATAAAATATTTCAGATGTTCACAAATGAACAAATAATCCTCACTTTATCACTACTCTGATAAAAGAGAAAAACTGATGAGAGGTCCACATTTTCACGTAAATGTGATCATCACTTTATCACTACTCTGATTGAAGAGAAGAATTGATGAGGAACGTATTTGTTCATATTAAGTAAAAATGTGAATATAAAGTTATTTAATGAAAAATTTTGGCTTATAAAGATTCACATAAATGTGGATAATTAAGTTGAATAATAATTATAAGGTGACGTTAGAAAACATGATCTGAGTGAGTTCTTCATGGATCGGTTTAAACTGCCTTGACTAGCCACTGGTCTCCCTGAGGAATGTTGCTCTGACTAGGAGTTGGGTATTTAAAGGGCCTTAGCACTACCTATCTTTCCTGGGAGCATTTTTGAAAAGTGTTGATTGCATTACTAAATATTATTATATAAAGATTTAAGTAAAGCCAAAATTTTTGTCTAGTAATCCGTATAATTTTAAATAATTAAGGTTTAGCCACAACACCCTTAATTATGAGAAATTATACATTAAATCAGGTTTGGATCACATTAAGGGCATTTATTAAGTATAAAAATAAATAAATAAATAAATAAAATTGTCCAGTGATCCGTATAATTTTTTTAAATAATTAAAATTTAGCCACAACACCCTTAATTATGAGAAATTATACATTAAGTCTGTTAAGGATCACACAAAGCACATTTATAAAATCAAAATTTATGTCTAGTGAACCGTCTAATTTTAAATAATTAAGGTTTGACCACAGCACCCTTAATTATGCAAAATTATACATTAAGTGGGCTGAGGATCACATGAAAGACATTTATTAAGAGCATAAATATTTAAAAAATTTGTGATTTAATGTGAGGCCCATTTACTCTAACGACAATTAATGATCAAACAATAATGGTTTGATTTAAAACTGCAGCTGAAAAAGGTTTAAAATACTATAAAACGGACCTCAGGGCCTAGAAAAATTTTGGCATGACCTCCCCGTAAGTAGGACATCCCGAAAACTCAAGCAATATTTTATATCAAAATATACCCCAACTAGAGTCATTAAAACAAAATTAAAGTCAACAACCTATAGCCGCACTGGCCAGGACTAAATAAAATTTAAAACTTACCAAATACTCGCCAGATCATTAAAATCACAGAGT
Organism: Primulina tabacum; assembly: GCF_025594145.1. Classification (NCBI taxonomy): domain Eukaryota; kingdom Viridiplantae; phylum Streptophyta; class Magnoliopsida; order Lamiales; family Gesneriaceae; genus Primulina; species Primulina tabacum. The sequence continues at coordinate 6,245,042 of NC_134550.1, read as the reverse complement.
CGCCTCAGAACATAACCAGAACAACCAAATATCAATACAGATACACGGGGAACTCCCCGGCAAAAAAACTACAATACAAGACTGAACAAACTCAAGACATACATATAGACTAACTGGGAGACTCCACTGAACAGAACCAAGCAATACAACCTCAATCCCAAGCTCCACTGGCAGAACCTCGGCCTGATGCTGCAAAACGACTCGGGAGATCTACCATGGTACCCAATAACAACCACAGCAGCCTCCCCAGTAAACAACTGAGGTTAGGATTCTGGTATGAAACAGTTCAACAATAACAACAATAACATAAATCATGCATAATCATATAATAAAATGTAATATGCAATGCATTAAAGGCTCAACGAATAACAGGGATAACAGGAGCCAACAAACGGTACAATAACAATTGGAATAATGCTCGAGTGACAACACAGGGGAGCTACATCGTCATGCAGCTAAACCGCCCTGCCAAGTATGCGAGGCATGCCAAGCTGTGCTGAATAACACCCCTGACTCGGCCTCCATACAGCTGATACGACATAACAGGATAGCACAACAAAACGAACTAGATGACACAATCCCAGCGCTCACCTCAAAAGGCTGCACTAACCACGGGATTGTTCAATCACATCTACGGTCTCATGTGTATAGGCCTATCAGCCACACAATGATCCCGAGATAAACAATAGTGCCAGATAACAACGGATATCAACAATGGGCTAACAAGAACGATAAGGCTCAACATGAATGTCATAACAGTATGCACGATGCTAAATGTCAATAATATGTCACAATAATAAACATAGATCACAATGAAGGCATTTAACAATTTACAACAGCCAACAAGTCATACACACGATCCATGTAACACAGAATGACAATTAAACATAATTTATGTTTCACCGTCGTATGTTACCGAGCTGTAACATACCTATACTACCTTGACAATCCAATAACAACTTCACTTCAAGACCCTCGGCCTAAACAAAGCAACAATAAACCGATCATGAAAACTACATTCCATACCAATGTCCAATTTGGCAAAAAAGAGAATAAAATTCTTATCTCGCTCAATATTAACTCAAATCAATATCCGCCAATTGGAAATGAAAGATAACTCAATTATCTAAGTTTCTCCAGTTGAAACCATCTTCAGAATCTCTATAGATTATTCTCAGAATTTTCAAGAACACACTGCTACTTACGAATTCGCGGACAGAATCTCACACACTGAGCAGTTCCAGAAAAAGAAGCATAACTTGCTCAATTCTTAATGGAATTTAACGAATCTTATATCATTACGAAGACAACACATAGCTCTACAACTTTCATTTTAACCAAAAACCCAGAATCCGAGTGCATACATGCCATAAACCCAAATTACAGTAGGTGTTGTACACAGCTCCAACACAGAATTCCATTTTGACACGTTTTGGTAGAAAAATCATAACAATTCCGATTCTTATCAAAATTTGATGATTCTAGTGGCTGTAAACAGAAAAATTAAACCACTACAAATTTTATTTAGGTCATTTCTACAAATTCAAACTAAAAAAATCGCAGCAACCCAAAAACTCTCACCCAAAACTGGAAGAATTCGCGCAGAAACAGAGCACCGGAACAGCAGCTTCGATCTACACGTATCCTTGATCAAAATTTGCGATTTCTATCTTGAATCGAAGCCTAGGATGTTAGGAAGTCACTCCTTTAGACCGATCGAGATTTAGACGCCGGACGAAGTAGATATCGCAACTTTCCCGCAGCTGCTCCAAGGGTTGCGAAAATTTGGGTTTGGGGAAGTTTCTTTCTTTTCTTTTACCTTTACTTCTTCTCTCTCATCAAGGTAAGTGGTGTATATGTATATTTATATATTGTGTATTTGGTTACTAAAATAGTAACTCAAGCCCATCTATCCCGGTCTGTATTTATTTTGCTCTCGTGTGTTATTTAAACTCTATATGTATTTTATATCGTTAAATTCTCCGATATTCTAAAATACATATTTTTAACACACTTCTTGAATTTATTTGACATAAATAATTATTTTAATTTACAACTCAATAATTATTCTAATTATGTCAAATTACCGGATAATTAATTACAGGGCCTTATATTTAATGTCTTAGTGATTCGTATAATTTTAATTTATTAAAGAATATCTATAGCATCTTTATTTGAATTAAAATTATACATTAATTTTTAATCACATTTAGTTATAACAGACATATATTACATAAAATTATCCATCATTTTAATAATACTTTGAGATGAAAAATTATGAAGAATAAATATTTTATGCATAAAGAATTTAATATCCTAGTGATTCGTATGATTTTAATTAATTGAAGAGTAGCCACAACATCTTTGATTGAATTAAAATTATACATAAATTATGAAGATCACATTTGGTTATAAAGGATATAAATTGTAATTAATTATATTTGAACATTGAAATTTATCTCACAAGAAATTTCGTTATGTTAAATATAATTTAATTAGGATACAATATTGAATTATTTTCTTAATTTATTCACATGGATTAAGAGTTGAATATAATTCAATAATTATATCATTAAGTTGTATGAATCTAATTGAATTAAAAATTCAGTCCACAGACAATTTTTGTGTCAATGATTCATATGTAGATCATGATTTACATGGGTAAAACATGATATATGGTTTATTGCTTCATTTAATAACATTAGCATGTATTCATTAATTTTGCAGCATATTACTATTACTCTGATATTAATTTCTTGAAAAATGACTTGATTAGTGGGAGCGATCAAATTTATAATATTGATCATTATGATGTTCATTCATCAACACAAGTTATATGTATTGATTGCTATTCACAACATCTTCCATTTAAAAAGTGTGTTGTGAAAACAATCATATAAATTCAACAAATTGTTGGTCATGATATTGTAGTTCTTAATGCTCATAAAATATTGAATGATAAAAGAATTCAATAGCAAGTAATGAAGTCTGAAAGTTGGTTCAATTGCCATCCATTTTTAGATGAGTTTTTAAAACAAATAAAGTCTCATTAGGAAACATCGAACAACATAAAGAATTTTTCTCTAGTGATGATGAATATTTAATATTTCAAGATTAAGAAAACGATATGGATTGAAACATGTCTCATATTAGTGGTATTTCAGGTTTTACAATGTTATCTCTTCATTAAGTTTTGTTGAGAATATTGTGGGCCATTATGAATACCAGAAGGTTAGTGGGAGCTTAATTATTATCAGAGTAATATAAGTATTTGACCACTAAAAAAAAAAAGCTGCAAAATATTTTGGGATACCTTTATGGTATTAAAGTTTTAGATGATTATGTGAGACGAATTGACAATTTGGAAAGTGATTTGATACTTCCACTATTGAGTCATAATTCGTCATTGAAGCACTATTGTGTGGTGTATTTTAAGGAGTTTCATTATGGGCTTAGAATTATGGATTCTATTTCTAAGCCATTAAGATTATATTACTGCAATTCAGTTATGGTCTTTGTGACTAAAGCGGTGGTCGAATTAAGTATATCGACATAATGTATTTTAAACCGTTGGAGAACATGTTAATAAAGTGGTCATTGAACACGTTAGCACTGAATTGATGATCTTTTAACATAAAGACATGCAAATTTCAGATGTTAAAGGATAATATGGTAATTACTAATGGATATGATTCCATAATAAATTTATGTTATATACATTTGGTTTTGATAATGAAACGAATTCAGTTATGATATTTATCATATTAAGTTATGTACATATTCAGTTATCTTGAGAAAAATATCAATAAAGTTGGACCTCGAATAAACATTGGATTTATTCATTAAGTTATACAGATTTGAGAGGCATAATGCATTGTGATACATGGAAGATCATACTCACTTTTAGAGAACTGGTCGACATGATTAATGTATTTTGTTTTCTCGTATGGTGAATTAGATGTATATGTGTCAAGTGGGAGAATGTAAGAAAAATGACACATATTAAAAGAGGCGTGTACAAATTGATATTGGCGACGGCCAAGAAAATTTAGATGCATACACGATTCTTCTTTTGACATTCATGCTCCCGAATTTTCTCGTTGATGGTATGAGAAACACCTATAAATAGAGGTGATTGAGGTCTCTAAATATACAATCTCATACAGAATAATACACTATCTATAGAGAGATTGGAGTTTTTAGAAGGCTTCAATCGGAGGAAAGTCAGAATACTTAAAGATGATTCAATGGCTGGAGGTAACGCTCGATTTAGCTTCCGCATATTTGTTTATCATGTTTATATACGTGCAAAACATGAGTTTTAGAGAAAATCTCTAACACTCCAAACATCTTTGAGTTTCCCAGATATGTAAATCCCGTCGTCTTGCGCCTCATAAACGCATTCAGTATCACATGGATTAGTACTTCGAGCGTTGTAGACTTCGAAAGCCGAATTCTTATTTTGCCACCACAGTCGACAAAAAACATAGTCCTAAAGGGTTTCAAACAAAAACTGAATTCAAATACTTGATCCTTAGTCAGCGTATGATTTCCAAAATCGTCGTCTTTGGAAGCACAGTGCACCACCATTGGATCAGTGTTGGGAGGAAGCCTGTCGAAAATATGAATATGATTCCTAGATTGAAGAAAGCATCTAAGAGGATCTTCTGCATGAAGCAAAGTCGGGAAAAGAATGAAGAGGAAGGTGTATTTGATCATATTTCTAGAGTACATATTTTTCTTCTACGTTTTGTGGCCATATATATAGTGTTCACCTTTATACTCACCGCTAAGATGTCACTCACCTAATAGATTATAGTTATATATATATATATATATATATATATATATATATATATATATATTGTCATGTGGACACATTATCTTTTTGTGAAAAATTGTCAAATTAATTCTTCCGGTAAGTTGTCATGCTTTTTTTTTTCCATTGTCTAACTTATCAATATTTGGTGTTTTAATATTGTAACTTTGATTTTTCCTTGTTCTTAGTCCTATTTTGTCGGATCACTGACGTGTGGCACCAAACAATGGTGATATAAAACCAATAAACTTTTACGTCTACAGCGTTACGACAACATTCTGATGAAATATGAATAAAAAAAAAAAACAAAGTTACACTAATAAGAACCGATTTGACAAGTTGAAGACAAAACCGGAAAATAAGATGACTTCGATCACCTAAACTGACTAATTTCCCAAAATCCTTTTATTACTAAAGTTAGAATGTTGATTAATTAAAATAATTATCTATGTACGTAGGATAATTTTTATGATTTTTTTTAAAAGTTTATGTTGTTTAATTATTATATTTTTTTGTTTTATATTTGAAATTATTTGATAATGTCGTGGTTACTCTTGTTGGGAAATTACGCCGAAGCGATGCCGACCACGATGATAATATAGTACCCCAAAAAATGCGGAATAAAATAACCAACAAGAACACAAAGATTTACGTGATTCACCCGAGCACTGCAACTTTTATAACTAGAAGAAATATTACAACAAGTGTATACACCAATACACTAAATATCTCTCACTCCCAATCCGAGTATATCGAGAAAATAATTTCTCTAACTCACAAAAGAGAATTCCCGCATTCAAGAAAAAATACACTCTTTTCTCTATGCACTCTCTTTTTATCAAAGCTGAAAAGTTTTTGTTTTTGGGATACAATAACTGAAGGAATTGAGCTCTATTTATAACTAATTCCCCCGTTCAACTTTGTAAACAAATCGATGTGGGATACTTTATTATTATTATTTTATTTAAGATGTGGACCCCACCTCTCACCTAACAATTCTCCTACTTGAAAATTTGATTTCAATCATGCCTTCACACCATCAGTGCAGCAGCTCATACCTCCTTTGTTAGTCCAGGAGACCAACTGAAGTCAAACACAACTTCAGTTTTTCAATGATAACAACCTTCGTGAGCATATCAACTGGATTCTTGCTTTCAGGAATGTTCTCAAGCTTCAAGACTTCATTCACCCGATCTCTAAGGATCCTCATTCCAAGGATTTGTTTTGCAACACCCAAATCCTTCAAAACAAATTCCTTTAATAACTCTTTCTCGAGTTTATCAATCTCCTCCAGACAAGCTCCTGCTATCAACATATCATCTACATATATCAGTAGTATGATATAATTACCATCAAACTTCACATAACAACAGTGATTAGCCTGATACCTTAGAAAACCATCATTATTCATAACACCATCAAACTTCTTGTACCACTGTCTTGGAGCTTGTTTGAGACCATACAAGCTCTTCTGAAGTTTGCATATTATTTTCTCATTACCTCGTACTTCAAATCCCTGTGGTTGATTCATTTCTTCATCTAGCTTACCATGAAGAAACGTCGTCTTTACATCTAACTGTTCCAGATGTAAATCTTCTTTTACCATCAATCCAAGTACAGTCCTGATAGTAGTTAACTTTACCACCAGAGAGAAAATATCAGTGTAACCAATGACTTCCTTTTCACCTTTTACAATAAGTATTTCTTTGTACCGCTTGCTACCATCATGTTCTAACCGGTACTCTCACTTGCTATGTAAAATCCTTTTACCTTCAGGAAGTTCTGACAACTCCCACATGTGATTGGATGGCAGTGAATCCATCACATCTTCCATGGCTAACTCCCACTGTTTAAAGGTCTCATAAACATCTGATTTATTTTTCACAAAAAAAACCCAAAATTTCCTGCTCGAATCATCAACAATAGTGCCATAATATCTTGAGTGATCTCCAATGGGATGTCACAGGAGATGGTCCACATACATCAGTATGTACCATCTCCAAATCCGTCGATTTCGGTTCTCTAACCTCTTTTGAAAAACTAACCTTTTTCTGCTTTCCAAAAAATACAGCTTCACACAGCTTGTGTTCAACGATCTTTAATTCCGGTAGCTTTCCGTTTGAAACAAGCATTTTCATTCTCTTCTCGCTCGTATCCCCAAGCCTACTATGCCATAGACTTGAATTAGCTCCAGCATCCACATCCGCTAATTTATTTCTCAAACTGGAAGTCATATAAAGTGTTCCAGTTTTCTTTCCTCAAGCAACAATCATGGCTCCCTTTTTCACTTTCCAAGAACCATCACCAAAGGTCACCTTATGACTTTCGTCGTCAAGCTGTCCCACTGAAATTAGATTGTGTCAACTTTGGTACATGCCTTACTTTGTTGATTTTTCAGACAGATCCATTTGTCATCTTCTTCCGGATATCACCAATACCAATTATTTCCAAAGATTTTCCATCAGCTAGGAAAACTTTTCCGTAATCTCCCGCAATGTAATTATCGAATACATCATGATTACCAGTGGTATGAAACGAAGCTCCCGAGTCCATAACCCAAGAATCAACCGGGCTTTCCATGGATAGTAATAGACCATCATGTACCTCGTCAGTAACAACATTAGCGTCGTTCTTTGTTGATTTGCAATTCTTTTTCAAGTGACCAGTCTCACCACAGCTCCAGCACTTCACATTCTTTTCAAATGTTTTATTGTCTTTTTCATTTCTTGATTGGATCTACCATGCCATTGGTTAAAACTCTTTTCGCCACTCCTGTCCCTTCCTCTATTCTCGAGATTTAGAGCATAACTTGATGATGTTCCTTCACCAGAATCCATCTTGCGAACTTCTTCGGCAAGAATCTGATCTCTGACATCATTGAATTTTAGTTTTCTTTTTCCAACAGAGTTGCTAACCGCTGCCCGCATCGGTTCCCAATTGTCTGATAAAGACGCCAAAAGAATAAGTGCTCGAATCTCTTCATCAAATTTAATTTCAACCGATGTTAGCTGTGAAACAATCGTGTTGAATTCATTGATGTGTTTAGCCACCGATGCATTTTCTCTCATCTTCAAGTTAAATAATTTTTCATGAGATGTACTTTATTATTTGCCGATGGCTTTTCGTACATGTCCGACAAAATGGACATCATCTCCTCCGTTGTTTTTGCCTCCGCCACGTTATGTGCCACGTTCTTCGTTAGGGTCAATCGTATTACACCTAACACTTTTCGGTCAAGAAGCTTCCAATCATCATCCTCCATCTTTTCCGACTTTTTTCCAGATAGAGGTTGATGCAACTTCTTGCTATACAAATAATCAATAATCTGTAGTCGTCAGAACGTAAAATCTGTACCGTCAAACTTGTTGATACCAGGTCCCGATCCATCATCTCCAGCCATCACTTCTCTAGCCTTAACAAAAAATCTAAAAAATCTTTTTTGATGTGGAAGATCGGACAAAGCTGCAACCACAGAGCATACTCAGAATTCTTAAGAATTTTCACAACAAGGCTCTGATACCAGTTGTTGGGAAATTACATCGAAGCGATGCCGACCACGATGATAATATAGTACCCCAAAAAATGCGGAATAAAATAACCAACAAGAATACAAAGATTTACGTGGTTCACCCAATATAGGCTACGTCCAAGGAGCACTGCAACTTTTATAACTGGAAGAAATATTACAACAAGTGTATACACCAATACACTAAATAACTCTCACTCCCAATCCGAGTATACCGAGAAAATAATTTCTCTAACTCACAAAAGAGAATTCCTGCACTCAAAAAAAAAATACACTCTTTTTTTCTATGCACTCTCTTTTTATCAAAGCTGAAAAGTTTTTGTTTTTGGGATACAATAACTGAAGGAATTGAGCTCTATTTATAACTAATTCCCCCGTTCAACTTTGTAAACAAATCGATGTGGGATACTTTTTTATTATTACTTTATTTAAGATGTGGACCCCACCTCTCACCTAACAATTCTCCTACTTGAAGACTTGATTTCAATCATGCCTTCACACCATCAGTGCAGCAGCTCATACCTCCTTTGTTAGCCAGGAGACCAACTGAAGTCAAACACAACTTCAGTTTTTCAATGATAACAACCTTCGTGAGCATATCAACTGGATTCTTGCTTTCAGGAATGTTCTCAAGCTTCAAGACTTCATTCACCCGATCTCTAAGGATCCTCATTCCAAGGATTTGTTTTGCAACACCCAAATCCTTCAAAACAAATTCCTTTAATAACTCTTTCTCGAGTTTATCAATCTCCTCCAGACAAGCTCCTGCTATCAACATATCATCTACATATATCAGTAGTATGATATAATAACCATCAAGCTTCACATAACAACAGTGATTAGCCTGATACCTCAGAAAACCATCATTATTCATAACACCATCAAACTTCTTGTACAACTGTCTTGGAGCTTGTTTGAGACCATACAAGCTCTTCTGAAGTTTGCATATCAGGATTCTGGAACAAAACTTAAAAAGAAAATAAGAGAAAGCACATCACTCAAAAGCTATCAACAACTTTGATTTTTTACTTCCTTCTTGAAAAAATCTAACCTAATACAAGCATAAAATCAACCTATCTCCATTACTCACAAGCATAAAAATACACAAATAATTTTCAAAATTCATCATAATCAAGTTCCAAAGTCAAATTCCAAACTATACCACAAAATGTGCACAAAGCATATAATCAACAAATCAAAAGGTAAAAACAACAAATTTCCTAAGAGCCAATGCATAAATCACATAATTCACGACAATAAAATGTTAATTCTACTTCCAAACAAAAAAAAAAAACAGAAAACCCAGAAAAAAATTCAAACTTTCACCAGAAAGAACATGAGATCCTACATTCTACCAACCCCAATCTCAACCCATTATACATCTTCCAAAAATAACCGATACCAAAACAATCTACAATATATTCTGTACATACCCTTTGTACATACGCACCTATTGCTTTGTCGATCCTTCAACTCGAGGCGAAGAAACCAGAGATTGTCGACCAAGAATAAAAGTAAAAAAAAGTTGGCTTTGTTAAAAATTTATCCAATGAAACGAGAAGATAAGAATCGTTGGAAAACAGTATTGAAGGAGAAAGCGAAACGGCAGACGGTGGGCCGCGTAAAAACCGGTTAAAAAAGCCGTCAGTGGTGCCGTTGGCATGTGCAATCCTTACTTTTTAAGTAATTCCAATATTATTATTTATTGGTCTAAAATTATTATTCTTTATTTAGGAAATTTATAATTTTGTTTTCGTCAATTTACAAATAATTTATGTTTCAAATTTCAGTCTTAATCCATAATTTTTGTATTTTTTAATTATTTTTTTAACATGACGTCGATACGACGCTAACGTGGTACTGATCTAACGCTCAAATGTATAACGTTCCATCAACACTTTTGATTTATAATAATTATTATAATTAATTTCTTTTTTTCGTGTATTTTTCTCATTTTTTAGATTTGATAAGTTTTTGAATTCTGACGATGATATTTATAGAGAAATTAAACTGGCTAAGTATGTTTTTTATGCATATTTTTTCACCTTATGTTTTAAGATTTGATTTTAATTATGTTAAGTTGAATAAGTTGTAATAAAATTTTCATGATTGCGAGAATGAAAAAGGAGGTCCAATGCAAAAAGACCTTAGGAAAGTGCCCTCCCAAGTGCAATGGAGGTCACAGTCCTAGGCCATGGGCCTTCTTGATCTTGCATGGAAATAAGAAGGAACAGGTTTGTCTTATATATTTTTAAATTTTAATTACTTAATTTTTTTATCATCATTATGTATAAGTGTAGGTGAAAGAATTTTAAATTGACATTGAATTTATGGTTTAGACGAGTATGCAGTTGAAATCAGGTTTCACTGATTTCCTTTCCCTTGGTTTTCACTTTTCTCATTGATCCAACTACTGATGATAGGATAAATCGGGTGAACAGAGTGGACGATTTACCGGACCGAGTAATTCTTCTATGATACACTGGAGACCAAACAGATGGTACCCGGGCTGAGGAATTTACAAAATGATGATGACCGGGTAAATCAGGTGAGCTGAGTGAGCGATTTACTGGGTTGGCTAGAATCTTCTTGTAACGACCCATTACAGGCCCAGTGGACCGCCCATACGGCCCACTGCCCCGATCGACCCAAGGCTATCCCGATTTTGGGCTCCCTCAAATGGGCATTTTCCCTCACGGGCTTTTCATAGGCGTCGTACGGATTACTCAGAGGATCTCCCCCTCCCTACCAAGGGGTTTCTTTCGCCTCCCCAGGACTCAATGTACTTATCCTATAGGTCATGGGATCGAGTCCTGGGGAGGCGAAAGAAACCCCTTGGTAGGGAGGGGGAGATCCTATGAGTAATCCGTACGACGCCTATGGAAAGCCCGTGAGGGAAAAGGCCCATTTGAGGGAGCCCAAGATCGGGATAGCCTTGGGTCGATCGGGGCAGTGGGCCGTATGGGCGGTCCACTGGGCCTGTAATGGGTCGTTACACTTCTCGAGCACACCTGAGACCGGACATATGGTACCTGGGCTGAGGAATTTGCATACTTTAAGAGCAAAGAATGTAAGTGGGGCGTCGGAAGGTTTTTCGACGTGATCACTTCAACGCTCAAGTCAGTTAAGTGTTTACTCAAAGGAAAGTGTAATATATAGTATATGTTGCGTGCTCGTGACAAAATGTTAAGTGAAATATCTGCCTTATGATCAAGTCAACCTGAGTATTTATAGGAAAAAGTCAATGATGACTTTGTTTTCAGTGTCCGACCACTCTTCATGTCATGATGGCTGTCTATGCCCTGTCCACTGACATTGTTACAACCGACAACCTATATTGCTTCTGGTCTCGTCAAATTATCCCCACCTATATTTGCTGAATGACATGCCAATAATTTCGGAATATGGTCCTCCATATTTGTGGGCCCATGATTGATGTTTGTTCTCAAGTGCTTGGGCACTGATCTCGATGTGAGGACACAAACAATCCTTGATTCACTAAGTTTTCTTACATGGCTCGAGCTAAGCTAAGAGCTCATGCTTGTTTGTGATCAACTTCTTTTGTTGTTGTGAACCCAGGGATGACCTATGAAAGAGTACTTCTTTTTCTCAGGCTGGTTCTTACATCGACTTCCATCATCATCTCGATATATCCTCCTACCCTGTCCTAGGATGTCCCGGGCTCTTCCTGGGGTATCAACACCAACCATAGTGTAAAGAAATTAAATTTACTAATTTTTTCGTGTCGGAAAAAACAACATTTGGTTTTTCTTGAATGATGAAACATTATTTAGAACAATAAAATTATTGTCACCCGGCTCGGAAACTGCATTTGGCAAACAATCTTTTCGAATCCATGCAAATCCAAAAACATGAAATATGATATAATTTTATCACATAATTAAATAATATACAAATAATAGTCACTGATAATTAATCCGATGGCAACGACGAAGAAAACTAAGTGTAAAAATATAATTGATTTTATTTGTGTTTTCCACCCTTTTCTAAAGTTTCCGGATAAATTAATCCCATCCTCCTTCGCCTCCCAAACACAGTCATATGTACCACATGGATTATCAAACCACTTAGCGCTATAGGCATCAAAAGCAGCATCTCTGTTTTTCCACCACATGTGACAAAAAAACTGTTGAGAAAATATTTCGAATATAAATAATTTGTGAATGAATCTCTTTACTTTTAACAAAAACAAAATTAATCAATTGCTATAGTTTTTAAGATTTGTGTGCATGTTGCATTTTTTATCTTATATATTTGTTTTCTTGTGATTTTTGATATAATGTTATCAAAATTCAGTTTTAGTATTTGTTTTGTTTTTTTTTTGATAATTTTAATCATTTTTATGACATAGAGCTGACGTGGAACAATTGTTACCCCAGCGAGCTCGAAATCATGGAATGACAATTAAACACGAGATATCATATCATTTTATTGTAAAATGGATACAAATTTTCCATGGTAACGAAGAAAACTGAAAGATATAACAGATTTCATTCATGTTCATATATTATTAATTTGTGTTACGTTCCAAGGTCGTCTGAATTTTCCAGATAAATAAACCCCGTCCGGCTTTGCCTCATAAAGGCAGTCAGGGCCGACACATGGATCAGCAACCCACTTAGCGTTGTAGGCCTCAAATCCAGAGTCTTTATTTTGCCACCATATGTGACAAAAAAACAAAGTCGAAAAAGGTATCGGACAGAAACTGAATTCGAATTGTTGATCTACCGCCAGCGTATGATTTCCAAATTCAGTCTCCTTAGAAGCACAGTGTACCACCATAAATTCGGCGGGAGGAAGCCGGTTAAAAACGTGAACATGAATCTTATATAAAAGAAAACAACCACGGGGATCTTGATCTGCATGGAGCAAAGCCGGGTAAAGAACGA